>NW_027137925.1:474240-489933 GCF_003813185.1 Lentinus tigrinus ALCF2SS1-7
GCACGGCGGGCAGCTCCGCGTCGATACGACGACGCAAAACCGCCGCGCTCGAAGCGTGGGCCGAGGTCTTGAACACGAAGAACCGCATGGCGGGCAGCTCCGCGTCGATACGACGACGCAAAACTGCCACGCTCAAAGAGTAGGTCGAGGTGTTGAGCACGAAGAACAGCACGGCGGGCAGCTCCGCGTCGATACGACGACGCAAAACCGCCACGCTCGTAGGAAATCGCCGTCTGAAATAGGATCAGCTGCGATCCCTCTACGTTCACCCAAGGAAGTCGCGTACCACTGCAAGACCCGAGGCAGGTTCGTAGTCCACGGTCCTGCGTCGTCGGATCGACGTGGAGCCGTGGAGGATGATTGATCTAGTTGAACTTCCACACCGGCACGACGGGGAAAATCACTGGCCAAAAGGTCAACGCACGTCAGTCTGGTATACCACATGGTACATACCCGACTTGGGGATGCCGACCACCGATCTTTCATCGGGCCAGTTTGACCACGATTCGACCGAGTGCGACTGCTTGCTTGAGAGACTGTCACGATCAGGGGGCAATGTCCAAATCGTCGCCGCTCAGCGAGACGACAATACCACCAGATGTCGCGATACGTACCTCATTCAACCACAGACGTGTGATCCTGTCGGAGCATCTTTCCATATGATGTGAACTGGCAGTGGCGGAGTGCATGGGTGTTGGTAAGGGTGGGTGGATGGGGCCACGGGAGACCTCGACGCCGCGTGGGTGGTGTGCCACAATATCAACAGAGCCAAATATCACGAGATCCGGCCCGACCCCGCCGACAGCCCGCCACAGCGTCAACACGACCACACACAGTCGTGAATTGGTCTAAGACACGGCCGCCACCGCCGCCCCGGGGTTCTAACCGTCCTTCGTTGTCTGTGTCGGCTTAGTACGTCGTCGAATCGACGTGCAGGCCGCGCGACTGCATCTCAGTCTGGTCAACGAGCGCCGTAGACAACTTAGTACGACCCACCACCCTGTCCATGTCTGCACGCGCTTAGTACGTCGTCGAATCGACGTGCAGGCCGCGCGACTGCATCTCAGTCTGGCCAAGGAGCGACGTAGGCAACCTACTACGACCCACCACCTGTCAATGTCTGCATGCGCTTAGTACGTCGTGAAATCGACGTGCAGGCCCGGCGCCAAAGAACAACGTTGCAAACATAACAGGACCACTGGTTGAACGCCTATCTGATGTTGACATACCAGCCGGCGAACGCTGGGTGTGTGGGCAATTAGAATGATAGGTATCTATATAGCGTAGCCAGCATTGTTGGCAATCAGTGTACTTAGTCTAACGTTTCCTTCCACACGCAGTCCGCCTCACGCCCGGTCCACCAACGGCCATGCGGGTGGCATCCGGGATGGCTGTCCCGGCACGTCCTTCAGCCCCAGCTTTTTGATGAGGTCATCCACCTCGGTGCGCAACGTCTTGGCCGCCCAGCCCCGCGCTCGCTGCAAGGCTACCTGCCGACGCTGCGCGACCCCCGGAGCCAGGCTGTCGTTCGAAGATCTACCCTCATAGGCGCTGGCGTGTCCGTCGTTCAACGGCGGCAGCGGCTCATCACTGAAGAACCACCCCAGCGCGTCAAAGAACTCTACGCGGTCTTCGGTCTCTTCGTCATTGTCGTCCCATGCGTCTCTGTGGCTGCCCATCCACAGATAGAGCCGATTCGTGACCTTGTGATTCGCTCGCCATCGGGGGAAGTTGCTCTCCGAACACCGGAACGCTCGGACGACTTCCGGCGTGCCAAATGTTAGTGGCGCCCCTTCGAAACTGACGGTGATCTGTTTGCACTCGTTCAGTTTGGTCCCCAAGCCTAGGTCTCGCAGAGCTCCGTGTATAAGTTTGAAGTGGAGCAGCGATGCATATGCGGTTCCATATTGGGTGCGTGTGTTTCCGGCCACAGCCTGCAGGTTCTCGAAGCGCGTAGGAAATCTTGCCTTCAGGTAGTCCTCAACACGGGTGTCGAGTTCGATTGCCTGAACGGGTTCAAGGACCACTTGCGGGCTATGCTGGGTTCCAAGATGGGCGCCCAAACCCGTGTCGTTCGGGTTGGTCGCCACCCTGGGCGTCTGGGCGATGTTATTCGTGGTCACGGCGGTGACGCGACGCCCTCCTCCTCGCCCACGCCGGCTCGTCTCGTCCTCCCTGTGACGCCCCATGTGAGTTGTCCCCCGCGAGCTCCTGATCTCTACCTCCAGGCCGGCTACGTCATGTAGTCATTTAGGCGTGTTTCGTTCTTACGAGCGAAGCACTCACCGTAATCCTCGGATGGCTGGTCCATGGCGTGCAGGCTGGCGGGCGCCAAGTAGGTACAGTGGGGGACCCCCGCCCAGGTCATCTCCGCGCTCTGGCCTGCATGTGTTGTAGTACGCGTGTATGGCTGGACTAGCACTGGTCCTCTGTGTGGCACAGCGCGCTGGACATGGTGCACCAGAGGAGACCGACGCTGCGCTACGATCGGAGGCTGTGCAACGCCAAGCGCATTGCCCCATTCCACAGAACATGCTCTAGCTGCCGCATTTTCATCATGTGACTGTGCGCGCCGCTGGACATTCCTCGCCTAACACAATATCACCTCATCTGAGTGAGTACTTGGCGGAACAAAACATCCGAGCGCACTCACGTTCTCAGAAACCGCACGATTGTGGCTCGTGGCGAGCCTGCCTGCTACGGGCCTATACGTTCCAAACACCTGCGGAGTCGGTCGAACATTTGGCCTCGGCCGTGGGACCCCATCGAGGTCACCTACAGGTATATGACAATAAGTTCACATCTGCGCAGACGTCAGCATCATGAAAACTCACGCGTACGCAGTGCTGTCGCATCTACCACCGTGGAATGAAGCTCATTCATGTGCATAGGCAGCTGCGGGCCTGACGCGTGGGACGGATGTCCGTCGTGGGCGGCCGGCGAGCGAGCATTAGTACTTCCCATTTCGCGTTCGAGGTCACCGGGGGGCGGTATCACCGCAACATCGTCGTATCTGCCCTCTGCAAAAAGGCCGTGGCTTGACGTGTCCCGTTCATGCTGGATAAGTGCGGGTGTTCGCATACCAGCCGAACCATCATACGCCAACTCCGGCAGCGGGGTCAGCGCGTGCGCCAGGGACGATACGCTCGGCGAGGTCACGACAGCGGGAGGCGTGATGTTCAGCGGTGGCGACCACAGCTTGGGCGATGACCGACCAGTGTCGCTAGTGCTCATGTTGCACGTGCGCTCTAGTGGCGAGGAGTTCGTCGGCGAGGACCGGGCGTCAACCGGGAAGGGATTTAGCGCATTTGCGAGGGACGAGGAGCTGGTTAACATCAGAGCTGGAGGTGCCAGCACCATCCCTGAGGCAGCTACCCCCGCCGCACTCCATTGGGGAGATCCCGAGTACCACAGAGCGTTAGTCCCGGCCGTCGGCTGCAGCCAATCCCCGTGGGCTTTGATAGACGACAATCCGCCTTGAGTTTGCACCGCGTATGGGTCGACTGGACCGCTCAACTCTGTTTGCCCCCAGCCATGCATGCCAGACCTCCACGGCAACGCCGCCCCTCTCCACAGGGCGCTTGTGCTCATCTCTGGCAAGGAGGCATGTACGTGCCGCAGAAGATCTCCGGCCCCGCCCGTCGTGGTACCCGCGGGCTGGTGGGTCACCGCCACCGCCAGGGAACTAGCATCGGGAACGTGCTGGCCGACCTGAAGTGCACTCGTTCAAGTAATATGTTGTAACTCAATGGAACATCTCTGACCTGATCTCCTCTCGCAGACAGCGGTTCCGGCACCGGTGCGCCCCGTTGGATGGACAGTGAGCGAACCCCGGGTGATTGCAGCGAATGAAGTGTAGGTGCTAGGCGCAATGATTACGGTGAGTTGGCACCCTGGTCACCATATGGTCAACGAACTCACGCGATGGGACGATATCGTCAATACTGGACAGGTCGCTCATGGCCACATCTGGGGTATCTTGCTCCTCCAACACGTCGCCATGTTCTCCAGCAGTGGGGGAACCTAGTGGTGGCAGAGTGAACACCACTCCGTCAACGCGCTGGGGGCTGGCACGCCACGTGAACGCACCCGTGGGCACGGCGTTTTGCGCGGTATCGCCTTCAACAGTCATTTCTATATCAGCCTCCACCAGGGTCCAGTGGTCTGCCACCCTATAGACGGTGTCTACAACTGGTTGGCTTTCTGTCAATGACCTGGGTCCGAGCATAGAATTCCGGAGTACTCACCGTTCGCGCGTTCTTCATGCTGGACCTCACCGTACGTCCGAGTTTCCTCTGCTTGAACCTCCATGACCAGCGCAGGGACCTGAGTTGTACGTGAACGTGCCACACGTCTTGGAGGGGGAGGTTCTTGCATTCTTTCCGCGCGCAGACGCGCCCGCCGATCTCGCTCGCTTTCGACCGGAGCGGTGTCCTCGGGGGTGTCCGTTGACGTCCCAGGCAGAGCAGGCGGGGTCGGCTCTTGAACGAAGGCCCCTTCATCCCCACGGGGCACACGCCCATGCCCACGCCCACGTCCACGTCCACGTCCACGTCCACGCCCACGTCCACGGCCCCGGGTACCACCACGGGCGTCGCCGTCGAGAGGACCATTCCTGTCGGACGCAGCAGCTCTGCGTGAGGCACCCGCACCACCTCTCATCGACCCCAACAAGGCGTAAGGAACGAAGTATGCTGGTGGAGTTTGTGCTGGCAATAGTTGCGGGTGGCCAAGGAGCACGCGAGTCTGGGTGGGCGGTGGACCCTGCCGGCACCTCACCTTGTGTCCTGGCGATAGGCCCGGTTACCCCGCTCGGGTTCGCTCCGGCCATTACGACGGCAAGGCATGCCTTGCTTCATCGGACGCTCCTCGACGACCGTTCCAGTGCTCATCCGTGCTCATCCGTGCTCGCCGTAGGAGAACTACGCTTTGCAAATGCGTGAATATTGGAACACATTTGCACGACTGCATGTACACTTCTGCCCGCGATGTCTACAATATAGTTGCATCACCCGCCGAACATGCTCGGTTGCATTTACATCGTGAGTAGCTACGCCCATTGTGCCACCATACACCTGTGTGCGCCCCTCCGGTTGCGTCATGCTGCATAATGCCACACCGTTCCGGCTCCATCACGTGCCATCCGGGGTATCAACAGAACACATACTGCGCCGGCGCGCGATGAACACGATGAGCTCACAAGTAACCTGACGAACGTACCGGGAAACTCTCGCGCAACCTTTGTGAGACTAGCTCCAAGTGGGCTTCTCCCCTCTGCACTCGACCGCATTGCAGACCATTGGTTAGAGTGCCGACGAACGCTCCCCACGCCCGATCTTGCACTGCGCCTCCACCGCGCGTGGCCATTTGCCGATAGAACAGAGCGACGTCGAGCAAAGGTTCGCATTGCTTGGCAGACAGCATGGGATAAGTCGGATCCCCGCCGTTGAGCCCGTCCGTCCAACCCTCAAAACGCGCGCTGAAACCCAGCACCTGGTTGAGCTCGG
The DNA here is from genome assembly GCF_003813185.1 of Lentinus tigrinus ALCF2SS1-7. NCBI lineage: Eukaryota > Fungi > Basidiomycota > Agaricomycetes > Polyporales > Polyporaceae > Lentinus > Lentinus tigrinus. Next base: position 479,748 of record NW_027137925.1, read on the forward strand.
TGGGCAGGGTCAACTGCCACAGTATTAAAAGTGAGTCGTCATTGTTGACTGAATCGTACTGGGCTTACCGTCATCAGGATGACTGATTCCCCATCTCCTCCTACGCCGAACAATCGCACTTCAAGCACTGGCGATGGTTCCCAGTCGTATTTGCCCCATGCTATCCACACTTGCGACGTGGACTGTTGTTCTCCATTGCTGTTGGTGGGGGGGGCGTACGGGGGAAGCCATGCGAAGGGGTGTGAGGTGGTCATCGTGAGGGAAGGACGAGTGATTCTAAACCCCGGCTCCCCAGGAAAGGTGGTATCGGACGAGAGTTCTGCACGGCGACGGTTGGACGCGCCGTCGCAGCCTTGTGACCCTGTGCCCTACTTGCCGCATCATTCGGCCCTTTCTTTGAACCCTCGATCATATCCATGGCCCAACAGCGATGACTACTCCCATTTCGGAATGTGCGTCTGTTTCTCCGGAAGCGTGGGACCCCTACCCTGGTTCGCATATATCATCTGGCATACTTGACACTTTTCAACAGTACAAGATGCTGTCTGCTATTCATCCCCAGCTCGGCCGGAACTGCCGTTACCTATGGCTAACGCTCTGGCGCGTGAGGTTACGAGACCGTGAGATGGATGCCTTGTGGTTCCCATGCCCCGGGCGAACATCGGGGTACGGTGTCCCCCTGTGATTGCGCCGGATAGCGTAGATGGGCCCGAGAAGCATCCAGCCGTTCTAGATGGTGCGTAAATCTCATGCGCATTATCGGGATCTCATCAACAGATTTGGTGTACATCCGACTAGCCTTATCACAACCACGGTTAGCGCACGCCGCTCGCGGCGTGCCAACGCGTCCGACGCCTACACCCCCTGTGGTCGACCGCATCAGCCGTGAAGCCCACGTATTCGAGAACTCCCGACCTTCTAGCCGTGCGCGGCGTGGGTCAAATGCTCCCCAAAGTGTCGCTCCAGGTAGTCGCTGGGGCCAGCGTAAAAGCTCTGCGTGTGCGGGCACACCCCCCCGGTGGCGACACCGATCGGACTGACTCAGTCGGGCTCGGCGGCCGAGCGTAGCTGACGCCCTCCCGGTCCTCCGCTTCGCCGCCCAGCCGGCGGGCAAAATATCCGGCAGCTGGTTGGTCCCGCATGCCACCTTGCGACACGGATGCTTCCTGACGGTGGCTGCACTCGAATGCCGGTGCCTGTCGTACACCCGCCCTCGGGGATCCGATCAGGTTCAGTAACTCCAGCTGTCCCCTTTGCAACGCAGCTATTTCGCACTGCAAATCGACGACCCTGCGCTCAACGTGTGCGATGGTGTGACTGAGCGTGAGCGAGTGTGTGAGGATGGCTTGGACCGATGAGTCCAGGTTGCGAAATAGGGTAGGGACCTCCAGGTCCTCAGGTTGGGCGACGACTCCTGCGCGAAGATATTGGCTACTTGCTGTCACAAGTGCTGACTGACTCACCTCCTCGGAAAGAGCATCCTAGTCGTTGCTCGTTGCACCGGCGACAGCCTATGGTGCGTCGGTTCTGTGTGCACTCGTCGCCTTTGCCCGCATGAGCGCACTGGACACAGCATTGCTTCGAAACCTCCACTCTTCTCCTCTTCCTGGGGCGTGGAGGTAGACCGGATGCGGGCACAGTCTGTAGCGTTGGGGGACCGGTATTGCCAGCAGCCACTATTTCATCCGGCGTTTCAGGGACCGAGAATCGCACCATGCCAGGCGGTATCCATGGAACGGCCGGTAGGACATGTTCAGCAAACGCAGCAGTACTAGGCTGGCTGGCGGGCATTGTGAGGAACGAAGGTCAAAGAACGCGCGCCGCTCACGATGGTGCTATACTCCCCGCCACCGCCGGCGTGTGACACTCGTTAGCGAGAGCGCTCCAACACCCGGGTCGCCGGCTTCCCCCGCTTATTATGGAGGTCGCCACCACACGCGCTGGGGTTCGTTGTGATCGCGCCCGCGAGCTCGAGTCAAGTCGCCTGGAGGGGTGGCCACGGCGCGTGGATTCCAACTGACGTTGCTACTCTTGCGCCCTACCCGCAGTGCCGGGCGGGTTCCTTTCAGCCGCTGTTGGGCCGGTTTGCAGATCCATTGCACCTGGGAAGTTGGGCCTTCCCTGCCGTAACGCCTCAGCGCGTTCCTGAGCTCTGGACCGTCATAATCCTCCTCGCGACCCCATGAGTAAACAGGTCCATAGACACTGGCGGCGGAGCGTAGATGTCAGCCGGAGTGATCCGCCTGGAAGCCGCCCGCTCCTTCGGGCCGGGTCTGGCTCCCTGGAGCACTGGGTGACCGTTAGCCATCCTCTGGGGCCCGCACCCATAAGTCCCTAGCCGGGCAGGGTGTGGGGGGGTCTCCTCCTACGCCTGCCCACAGCTACCGATTGCTTGCAACAGATTCTACCCGCTGCCTGCTTCTGTGCCGTTCACCGTCCACTATGCCTTCAGTCATTCCCCGCCACTTCCATCAGTTTACGCCTCCGGAGCATATCATCATCTGCTCCCAAATGGACATTGCCACCCTGCTCAACCTGCGCTGTGCGTCCCGTCGCACCATGTACGCCATCGCCGCCATGCAACGGCTGCTGCTCGAGCGTTTATGCGGGTGGTACCTCCGCGCTCCACCAAGCTTTCTCCTGGCCCTCACTGGCGTTCACGGCTTCATCGGGGGCGATGTCGCTGCGGCTTTCATCATGCGCCAGCTTCCCCCTCCCTCAGCGCAGCTAGAGATCTACGTCTCCCCCGAAGGCTGGGCCGCCATGGTTGACAAGCTCTCGACCGCTCAAGGGTGTACCCAAGGGCCGATCTTACAGGCGGAAGATCACCCCCACGGCCGGTGGATGGCGTCGTCCGCCATCGAGTCCCTCGTTCCCTTCTTCTCTCCCACCGGTTGTCAGATTTGGCTGTATGAGTCCGCGACCTCGGATCCCCTCGCGCCCATCGCATGCCGCCCTTCCACCCCTCATATCGCCTACATCAGCCCGTTCTACTTCGGCGCCGGTTACCCCCGTTTGACCTTGTCCCGTCGCGCACTGGTTGCCGACCTCAGGACCGGAGTTGTGTTGGAGGAGATATGGGAAAAATGGGCCGAATGGGGCGTCGATGTGCGCACTACAGCTGGACACTGGGAGGAATACCGGCGGTTGCAGTGCGCCTCGTCCGTGGGTCTTTGCAGCTGCCAGGTGCGAAGTTTTGTGGACGCGACATCCATGCGATGTCGAATGCTTCCCCTGGGGTGCGAGCCGTTGGAGACGGCGGTGTTGTGGCGACTCGCATTCTGACGGTGTGCGCCGGGTTGTCGAGGCGTTGAGGAGGATCCGAACGTGGGACGTTTGGGGGTGAATAGAAAGTATGTAGACGTTGCTGTATGAGTGGTCGTGTAGCCCGCTATGATGATTGCGAACTACCACACGCCCGCGTTGCAACGAGGAAGGAACCCCATGAATGATTCAGGTGCATTGAATTAACAAGTGACCGGGTTACACAGGCGTTCTACCCATTGGCTGCACCCCGGCAGCGTCCCACAACGACTCGTGCGTGAAGTAGACCATGAAGTGACGCTCTCCATCACCCCAGTCCGGGACCTCGTGTAGCAAATCCCGGCCGCGCATAAACAACACATCGCCGGGTCGCAAGCGGACCTCCACGTTCAGCTGGCGGAACTTCATGGTGGCCTGCTTGAAATCCCCGAAGTAGACGAGGCACGCCCAGGAGTAGTGCGCGTCGTGCTGATCGAAGTGAGCATCCGACCAGCGGTTGAACATGATCTCACGGCCTTCCCATAAGTTATATTTGTCCAATGCGGCTATGGCGACCTGAGATTTGCACTCCGCGAGGCGCCAGGTATACACTTGGCGCAGTAGCCCGTATTGCAGTGGATCGATGGCGAGGAGGGCCGTCGTGCAGTAAGAGTTCACGAGGTCGAGCTCGGAGAACAGCTTGAACGCGCCTTCGTAACTCTGACCGGTCTTGCGGATGTCGGCGCAGACGACCGGAGGATCGTGCTAGCGGGGTGGTGTGCTGTGGTGAGCGTCGTGGAACATGACAGGAGGCGACGTGGATCTAATACGCACCTTGTGCCCAATAGGATGCCACAACGTAGCCAATCGGGTGCGTCCGACCAATTCGTGTCCAGTCTTGTAGCAGTTGTTGAAGTCGTTCGAGCCCTTGGCACTGGGTTTGGCTGTGTGTCCCCACTCCACTATAGCCTCAGTGGCATCATGCTGAGCAGAATGTCAGTTAGTATCGCTGACCGCAGCCCCTCACTTCTTACCAAGGTCTGCCCGCGTATAGCACCGGGAAGGTGAACTACGATAGGAAATTCGTCCGCGCTCCATATCATCGCGGGGCTCGAGCCCCGCAAAACGGTAGGGCGGTCCTCAACCACGGGGATGTTGTCAATGACCTTTTTGCCGTTGTGGTAGTTCCGTTCGACCGCTTCCTGAAGACTGAACTTGCGCAGGCTGACTAGGAATGGATGAGTCCAGCACACGGTGGTCATAGCAAGAGGCTCACTGGTATTGCGCGATTGCTTGGCGGTTTGAACGTTCTTCCATGCCTGACGCGTGGTGGCTGCGGTCAGCTCGATGATCTGCTCTTCGCGGGAGAGAACGCTCCAGCGACTGTGGTGGTAATGAATACGTCTGCCGACTGGGGGTAGGACGGCCCGGCTTGACGTACCTGGCTTGGGTATCGTGAGCGACGGTCACCTCGGGAGGATCTCCAGAACGAGTTCGTCTTGGGGTAGCGTCGAGAGGGGTGTGATGCGGCGAGGTGGCAAGGCCACGGTCGGCCTGGCGTATGGCGTCTAGTTCCGCCTGTTTGATTGTATCGCGCAATGTGTTCGATGGGGGATGGCGACGTACGTAGCCGGAGGATGGGACCAGAACTCGAGCACCGAAAGACATTAAGGGGACGCCCCCCGTGGAACGTGAGCCGGATGGGGCGGCCGGGTGCCCTAAAGAACGTGAAATGTGCAGAAGTCCACGCTGCGCCCCCAGCATGGGCGCCGGCGCTGCATCGTGGAGTTCACTTTGGGGACTACAGGAAGACTCGTGCACTTACCTTCCTGACCGCGAGGTGAGCCGGCACTGGTTTGAGCGACGGGGGAGAGGAAGCCACGGGAGGAGCGCCTCCTCTCCAGCCGCATATTGCGCGCCTCATTCGCCGCGATGGTTGTGATATCATTGGGCCTCGGGGGCAGTGTATCCTTAGGCTGAAATAACGTCAGTTCACGAACGGTGTAGGTGCCACGAGCTCACCATGGTGTTCGAGGTCGGGGTGGAGAAGGAGGACCAGAAGGAGGGCAATAGTCTTTCCCGAAGAACGGCTGCCCGGGACCGCCTCTTCGGGAAAGACTATCGGCGGGGGACAGACGCGCGTGCGGACTTATAAGGGGACAGAAGGAAGACCCTCCCCGCACGCTCCTATCTCGACTCTATCCCCTAGTGTGAGACCTGATCCAGTGTCTCCGGGCATGCCCCTCACGCGATCCGCCGGGCCTCCTCACCGAGCGTTCTTCCTATCTATCCCACTTCGTGGGCAAGCGACCGTTGTCGCTCCATCTTCCCGGCTCACATCGGTTCCCGCTATGGCGTTGCCTTCACAGTGGACGGCGGACGACATCGCTAGGATGCTGGGGCCCCGAAGGGTAGTGTTCGAACGGAGCTGGTTTTCAGGGTGCGTGGTCTATCCTGCCGTCTGATGTGGTTCGCTATTCTGTAAGATGGGAACCGTCACGCTCCGGTCTCGCAGGAGGGCCCCTCCGGGAAGTGAGTCGCGATGCGGTGTAAGGAGCCCTCGTCGCCCCGGGTTCCGGGGGACCCTCAGAGGGCGAGCGAGTGCGGGATCGGGTCAGTGGGGGTGTGGTACCCGGCGACCCACCCGTAAGGGGAGTGGACCGCCCACGCCGCGGGGCCATGTGTGGCTGCCCGTGGCACCACCCTGTGCCAGCCCGGTGAGACGAAAAGCTTACCTGGGTGGTGCGCAGGGCCGACTTGCGGGTGAGGTCCGTATCGGTGCTGGTATGCGCGTGTACGCCCGAGAGACATATATTCTTACCGTGTTACACGCTCATGTCTTGCGGAGATGGTAACCTTCCTGTTCTCGCTGTAGCCAAAGATACCGTAAACGTACCCTTATCGGAAATGCGTCCTACCTGATGTAACTGTGCCGTGAAGCTACCCGTCAACGTAGGAATGACATGCGGAGTTCGACTCATTCGGTGATGTCCTTGTTCATAATGCGCAGGCGGTCCGTCAAGAACGTGGTCGCACCTGTCTCGAGGGCGGTTCTGAATTGCGAAGGATTAGGCGTCCGCCGGAGGGCCGACTTCCAGCGTCGGGTCGAGTGCAACTTGATCTCGTGCGCGCGAATATGGGACAAGCGTAGGACAAACCACATCTCATTGTCGGGCGACCACCTACCGAAGTCGGCAGGTGAGCCTCGCCATATGTGCGCCCTTGGCCACCAAGAGACCTCGGAGGCCACCGTGAACTTGGCTGTGTGTGAAAGAAATCAGCGAGGGTTATGTGACCGTTCATCGGGAAGGAAGCTCACCATCGTATACCTTGTAAAGGCCGCAAATCACATCCAGTTCCTCGGGGGACAAGACGTCATCATACCAGTCATCGCCGTGCGGGGGGCGGAAGGGCTGGGAGTAATGGATAACGTCCAGGGAAGGGCCATTGCACACAGACGCAATGCCTTCCCAGCCGAGCACCTCTAACGCCAGGCGCCAAACAATGCCGCCGTGCTTAATCGCCGCGCGAGCTTTGCGCTGATCAAGGAGGCATTTGAGACGATACTCATACGCACGATAGTCGTCGTATGTGAAGACGTAGGAGTGTGGCCGGACGCCGATGGGGTATGACAAAGGAAGATGGTACTCCAACCGTTCGCGAGGATCCGGCAGGAAGATGGTGTGAAACGAATGCCCACGAGTGGCCATGTAGTCGACCGCCTGTACCTGGGTCTGGATGTCGCTGCGTCGGTATAATTCGAGGGCAGTTGTGGCGTTGTTGACGATGATGTCCCATCGTTGCTGGCGCACCTCTGGCCCGTCGTATCGGATCCGGTACCACGACTGGCTGTTGAGAGTGACCTGATCGATACGCATTGCGGGGTGTGGGCGATTCAGCAGGTACTCCGCACTGCTGGAATCGAGGTCCCAGATGACTCCCGAAGCTTGAGGGTTAGCGGTGTTGCACTCGAAGGCCTCGATGAGAGAGGACAACGCCTCCTTGAGTCCGACGACAGACTCCACGTGCGACTGGTAGTACCCTATGAATTTGGCGACAGCTTCATGATCGTGGACGTCGCCGTAAGGAACGGATGCATCATCAGACAGGGGTGTCAGGCCAAACCGATTACGGGTGACGAGTTGCAGAGATTCCGTGAATGGGATGAACTCCACATTCTCGGATTCGTACAAGACTTGGATGTCCTCCAGGAAGAAGTCCATGTTCTGAGGGGAGGAGGCATCTCCGGCGAGATGGTGAGTGGGGGCGGCGTCGTTGTGGTCGTTGTGGTCGTTGTGGTCATCGTGGTCATCGTGGTCGTCGTGGTCGTCGTGGTCGTTGTGGTCATGGTGGTCATGGTGGTCATCGTTGACAGGATCCACGTCAGGGACGACGACTGCGGCATGCGCCGTGGGGGCCAGGTATTCGTCCATCTCATGATCGAAGAAGTCGTCGTCGTCGTCGTCTTGTTGGGGGTCGATGGGATGGATCTTGGGGGCGAGGGCTGTACATATATCCCATTCATTGCGAAAGCCATCGTAGCGTTTGTGTTCCTTGGGATACAAACCCCAAGTCTCACCGACACGCGCATGGCCAAGAAGCTCGCGATAGTCCTTGTCCAGCCATTCCGCGGGTACAGTGGCGTCCTTCTCGCCAACCGTGGTCCAGAGATACACCGTAGCGCGACCTTTACCGGTAGGCCGTTCGAACTTCTCCGCGACCTGCTCACGGGCTAGTCGAGCTTGCCTCTGCGCTGGAGTCTCTTTGGCGGTGCGCCGGGCGGAGTCCGCCTCTCGGCGTTTGAAGAAATCTTGTGCGGACTCACCCGGAAGCTGTCCCAGGCCGTGGGGAATGGTGCCCACAGAGACTGGTGGCACGAGTGGAATAGTGGAGACGGGGCCATTGCGACTGGTGGCGCCAGTGATGGGTGCGACGGTTGCAACAGCGGCGGGGAGGGTGGGCGGAGGCTCCCACCGGAAGCATAGTTCCCGGTCCAAAGCGACGACGTTGACGATCCACCCTGGCGAAGGTAGATATTGTAGCAGGAAGGGCCACTTTCGGATAACGGCATCACGACCGGTCTGGGGCCAGTGGATATACACCGGCACGTTCGCACGAATCATGCAAGGGATGTGCTCCACCCATCGGGTCCCAGCGGCTTCGAGAGATGGCGAGACATACGCACCCACCCGCAGGCCCGGGGATAGATCCGGGATGAGAGACGACTGGAACTTCTCCACCCAGATCGGGTTGACATTCGCGCTGAACAAAATGCTCACCCACCTTGGCGGGTTGGTGTCTGCCTCAGGCGTGACTAGAGCTATGGCCATCGTGCAACGCGCGAGAAGGACATGACAGGCATCTAGGGATCGGAAAGCGGCGCGTCGGGCATCTTGGGGGATCGTCCAAGCCCTCCTGTACCCACATTCGCTGGGGTTGGGCCAGAAAGGATCAAAAGGAAAGCAGTATTCACGGGGGTACATAACGGATTGCAGGAGAACGTGGGTGACATGAAGCAAGGTATCCTCGAGATTCCTCCACGCGGCCACAATACTTGGTTCCAACACCCAGCCCTTCTCGCCCTTGATAATGCTGATGTCCTTTGCGTTGACCTGCATACTGGCCAGGTACGCGCTCTCGGAGTGGAAACGTTTGAGCATGTACGCGAGCTCGGGGCAACGGCTCACCAACCAGACCGCCTGGCGCAAGTCGCGCCCTTGAAGACTCTTTTCGGGTTCGACGTTCGGTATGGGCGGAAGAAATTCCGTGGGACCTGGATGGACGATAGTGTACTCCTGACCGTCCACCTGGAACCACTTCATGGCGGGTGGCATGGGTTGCTAGAAAAACTTCGTTAGCCCTGGGGATCACCAATGTCCTTGAGTGGTACGTACGCACCTGGAGTCGGGCGCAGTCCGTAGGGCCGGTGGACGATCGGAGCCTATCCTACAATTACCACAGTGTGGCGAGTGGGCGGGAGGTCGGCAGCGTGGGGCTTGGGAATGGCCAATGGGGTTCGGCGTCCTTGAGTGGTAGGTGGGAAGCACGGCCTGCACGTCGATGCGACGACGTACTAAGCTGGCTGATCACAGGTGGGGTGACAGCCTGCACGTCAATGCGACGACGTACTAAGCTTGAAGTTACCTGCACGTTGATTTGACGACGGACTGAACCTACACTGAGGCGTACTCCGGACGTGTGGGGGAGGAAGTGGAGAAGACGGGTCGAAGAGGCTGAGGTAGGCCTGACTGAGATGCTGTCGCCAGGTTGCACGGTGAATCGAGGATGCCCTAAGCCGACACAGACGACGAAGGACATGGCGCCGCCGGTGTCTTGGACGAATTCACGGGCTGTGTGTGGTCGTGTTGACACTGTGGCGCGCCGTCGGCGGGCTCGGGCCGGAACGCGTGATATTTGGCTCTGTTGATATTGTGGCACACACCGCGGCCGAACGGGGCCCCAGGACCTGTGTTCGACCATCTCTGGTCTACACACCTCCCCGCGCCTCCGGCTGTCGATTCTGGCGGCCACTCACACAACAACAATGGGCAACGAGCACTCACACAACAACAATGGGCAACGAGCGTCCTAGAAGGTCAGGGAAAGACTGCCTCACATGTTCGGAAGGTGGGGTGACCGTGCTCGGTCAGGCGACGGTACGTGGTCTCCCGCGCTGAACGTTGGGCTGACCGTCTCTCAGATGGAGGAACCGCGGAACGACATCATGCTCTCTGGCGCCGCAGTTTTGCAAGACCTCGGCCCACGGCGGTTTTGCGTCGTCGTATCGACGCGGAGCTGCCCGCCGTGCGGTTCTTCGTGTTCAAGACCCCGACCCACGCTTCGAGCGCGGCAGTTTTGCGTCGTCGTATCGACGCGGAGCTGCCCGCCATGCGTTTCTTCGTGTTCAAGACCCCGACCCACGCTTCGAGCGCGGCAGTTTGGC
>NW_027137925.1:490093-561156 GCF_003813185.1 Lentinus tigrinus ALCF2SS1-7
CGTCGTCGTATCGACGCGGAGCTGCCCGCCATGCGTTTCTTCGTGTTCAAGACCCCGACCCACGCTTCGAGCGCGGCAGTTTGGCGTCGTTGTATTGACGCGGAGCTGCCCGCCCTGAGGCGAACGGGTGCCAAAAAGGCGACCGCGGACCGATGTCGGAATCCGAGAGGCTATGGAGATTGCGATCCATGGTTCTGCGTCGTCGAATCGACGTGGAGCATTGGACGTGACTACCTATGACACCCGATGTGCATGGAGGTGAGTACTTACGACGCCCGATGGGGCGGCACTAGGGGTACCTCCCCCCACCCAGGGGGAGGGTGTACACACGCGCTCATGGTTGTGGCTGGGTACCCACACCCGGTTCCGAGTGGGTACATAGCTTGCTGAACTGACATATGCATGCCGAGAATGATGTTGTTTCACACAGCTCGGAGTGCGATGAGTGCTCGCCATATCACGCACATGTCCCGTGAGCTTCGTTTCACCGGTGCAGCGTTTCCCGTGATGGGCTAATGTGAGTTGAGCAGGAAGATCTGGAAGAGCGGCATGACGCGCAGGGTGGGCCCGCGTCACACCATTAACAGAGGGATCACCGGGACCTTGGACGGGTATGGACGCCGGGCTTCAGTCTGTGTTGTATCAAATACCTACAGTATACCCGTGGCAGGTTGGATCGTTGGAGGTGAAGATGCTAGAGGTTCGATTGTATAGTGACCTAGCCTGGAGGCTTCGCGGCGTTGTATGACGTGCGTTGTGGGTATGTCATGCATACACGACGCCGTTGATATGTCAGCACAGGATCGCACCCCCTGGAGAATGATGTTAGCCTGCCTAGGACATAGTGGCACGGTCCTGCCCGCGAGAGGGGCTTGGTGCTTCCTCAACGCCCGTTCGGTATGACACTGCCGCAGCACGAGTTCTAGCTTGGACATGGTAGTACCATTCTGCGCGCGAGAGGGCTTCGGAGCTTCGATGACGCCTCTTCGCCGGTATCACACTACCGCAGCACTGCTTGTGAGTCATTGGTGAGGTAGTGGTGGTGTGTATATAGGCAGGCTCGGAGGTTTCAAACCCGTTCCATTCATCGCCGCATAGCTTGGCTCCCCGACCGAGGTACCTCTAAACCGCTGCCCCCTGACTATCCGCCCATGGGAAAACCAGGTACGTGTACGATGCCCGGGATGCCTGGGAGAAGGGTACTAACGAACTTGAATGTCCGTTCAGACACTGTCGACCTGACCGGCGATACGACGGAGGAAGATGGTTCCGAGGAGTCAGGTTCCACCAGCAGCGGCAATGAAGCGTCAGATCACGAATCCCAGGAGGAGGACCAGTTGTCCGAAAGCGAATACATGGACGACTTGGCCGCCAGCGATGTCGAAGTCACGAAGCCGAAATGCGTGCAATGTGCGCACGAGGGAGCACTTGCGCACTGCGTCCGCAAACGGCGCACGGTGACCTGCAACCCTTGTTTGGAGAAGAAACGGTATTGCTCGTTCTTGGGTAGTGAGTGTAGCTACTTGACTGCACTTTGCGCGTGACTGATAACACGTTGCAGAGGTGTACGCGGCACCAAAGGACGCTGCGGTGCCTGATTTGCTGCAGAAACTTAACAGACACATGAACGATATTCATAGCTCCCTGCGTGCGCTCGACGAGAAGTATGAGAGCATAGATGTGCGATTCTTTCGCGTCAGTCGTCACCTTCGTGAGATCAAGGCCTCAATGCGCAAACGAGGGATGAAGGTACGCCATGTTCCCATGACACCCGCCGGTACCCCCGCCCCAGACGTTGTCCAACCTGTCGAAGTTGAAGTGGAACAACCCATGGCCTCGACGTCGCATGCAACGCCGCTGCAGGTAGGCCAACCGCAAGCTATGGCGACGACGGATGCGAGCTGTGGTGGGGAACGTAGCAGCACGTTGGCCACCCCCCTGTCTGGGATCGTCCACGGCCCTGCCGCCAACGTGGGTGTGGTGGGCGCACAATGTGAGCCACTGCCTGCCCTCGCTACCACGACTACTGCATCTACCGCGGCGTCAGCCGACACCGCCGTGGTCCAGCCTTCCGCGAGTGCCTCGAGCTCTGCTCCTGCGGCGGCATCGGCCTTGCCCCCCGCGCTTTATGGCGCCGAGCAATATGAGAACATTGCTCTGACACAGGCGGAGTTAGAATTACGTGTGCATGAGCAATGGGAACAGCTGCAACTCGTCGCCCGCCATGTAGGGGCACCGGTGCCCCACGCTGAGACTGCTCATCCCGGAGGACAATCCATGTACACCGGCGGGCCGTCCGCGGTGCCGCCCATGGAGACTTCACGTCCCGGAGGACTGCCCATGTACCCGCCGCCTTTCGCAACGTTGGGAAGGCCATCGGCTTTATGGGACTACGAGTACCAGGCTCTCAACGCTCGATATGCAGCCCACTACGGGCAGACGTCCGTGGTTCCCGGTGTTCTGACGGTGCCCAGTGCAAGCGACTCGGGGGTTGGATCCAGGTGGGAACGCACGCGCGGGAACGACGAGGTATGGCTTCTAAACTCATTGGGATCCAAACGTTACTGACCACAACACAGTCCAACGGCGAGTCCTTGGAAGATGAGCGTCCGGCGAAAAGGAAGAAGAGAGCCCATGACAACACCAAGGACGACTCGAAGAAGCATGGCAGTAAGCGTGGCCACTCCGAGAAGTCCAGGCACGTTGGTGAGAGCTCGTCGAAGGACTCGAAGCGCAAGTGGTGAATGACGTCCTCGAAGATCCATCATAGTGTCGCACAGAGGTACATGAGCATGAACGGACGGACATAGGCATCAGTATCTAGCACAATGGGGGATGTATGGTACGGCCCGGTATGGTGGAGGGAATGAATCGGTCATCCGTTACACGTCCTGCGAGTGTGCCAACAGCAAGATTGGGCATGAGGAGAGATGGGCACCTGAAGGCTGCTTCGCGCGCGCTGCCCGACCCCGCGTGAAGGTGACGCACCTCCCCCAGTCGATTGAGAGTGGGTGCCATCGCCGCTGCTCGGAAGCTTTGAATGACTCTGGCCAGTGCCTGGTGGAGGGGCATACAGACGGGAGGTGGACGTAGCGGTGGACGAATACATATATTTTCGTAAGATGGTCCACGTTAGCGTGACGCAACAACAGGGCAGTCGGTACTATACATGAGCGCGACCACGGAAAGCGCGCTCGCCCGCGACGCGTCGGCAGTACTGTAGTGCGGAGGTCCATAGGTGGCGACGTACAAGCATATCACTGGACGAAAGGTCAAAGTGAGCGCGGAGGTGCTGATCGAGCCATGAAACCTGCGCTTGCGACAGAGGGCAGGGTGGTGGCTCACAGGGGACGTGCGAGAGTTGAGCAGGTTGTCTGCCCGAAGGCACCAAAGGGACATCCGGGTGCTCACCGGGGTTGTCTGACTGGTGGTGGCGCATGAGAACCGGGTCCGCGATGGTGTCCCAGTCTATACCAAATGACGCGAGATCGTCGCCTACGGCCGCATCTTCCTGCGCCAAGTCCAGGCCGCGCGGCCCTTGACTGGCCATGCCGAACATGAAGAGTTCGCGAGGGCTTGCCGGACGTTCTCCTCGAACGTGAAGCATGTGCGCGTTCCACGCCGAGGCCCACTCCTGCGCGTCGGCATTCAAAGCGGGAAGGAAAAGATGGTGTAGGAGCCAAATATGCTCTGGGTCATCATGGTCGAGCTCACAAGTATCCTCGAGGTCTTGAAAGAACTCCTTCCACTTGCGTCCAAAACCACTGGTCACGTCAAACCACAGCCGCTCGATGCGCGTGTTATGAACGCTCCTGAGGGTGGAGAAATTGAGGGGGGACCTGGTGAGAGGGTGAAGGGCGGACTCACCGACCCCAGATGTAGGACCCGCGGTTGAGGCCGCGATGCTCTTCCATCCATCGCGCGACTTGGAGGTTTTCGGTGCCGTGGTCCCCACGCACCCGGCTGGGGACACCGTACTGCGTGGTGGCGCGAAGGAAGAGGCGTAGAACTGTTTGTGCGCGATTGTTGGAATGAACACCAGTGCCGACGACTAGACGTGAGGAACCGTCAATAAAGGTGTGATTAACGAACTTCCAGCGGATGAGACCTTCAAAGGCAATCAGAACGGGGTAGGAGCGGTACGGGTGTGTAGGGTGGGTAACGCACCGTGCTGTCCATCGTGATGCCACAATGAGTTGGGCCCAGGCACACGATATTTCTTTCGGATGATGCGGCGTCGACCAAAGACAGGCGGTGCGCCGCGCACACGTATGTAGGACGAACGAATACGGGAGTCGGGTACGCGATGGCCACGTGCGGAGAGTTGCCCTGCCAGCATGACACGGCCAAAGTTGGGGAATACGGTGAGGATGTCGGCGACTTGGCGGTCGAGATCGTCGTCGCTGAGCTGGGACACGGGAGGAGTAACGGATGTGTGTATGCGGGTGACCGTTCCGTCCTCGTGTGTGATAGTGCGGAAGGGGGGCGGGGCGGGGTCGACGAGGCCATAACGGAGAGCCGCACGACGGACAGTGCGCGGAGAGCATTTCAGGAGCTGGGCGATGCGAGTGGGGCCACGGAGCTGAAGAGCGTACTGCAAGAACGTGCGGTCGATGACCTTGGAAGGACGACCGCGCTTGCCGGTATGGACTGTCTGAAGGATGGGAATAAGAGGCCCGTCTGGAGGGTCCCCAGACTGGTGGCAAGCTCCGTCGAGGTCGCGAACAATATGCTCGATGCTGGTGAGCAGAGTCTGATACTCGTCCACAGGTATGAGATGACGGTGCTATAGGATCAGAAGTAAACAAAAGGCGGCGCGGGGAAAAGGAGGACAGAGTGCGAACTTGGTCTGCAGCGGTACGCAGGGAGAGGGCTTGACCTCGAACCTCGCGGAGGCGTGTCGTATCGCCCACTTGCGTGCGCAACGCGACGTTTACTCGTTCGATGAGGGCGTGGTAAGCCCGGCGTATGTTGTCGAGGGGGTCATCCATCTGCGACGCGGTGTACGGCGGGGGACAAGCGGGGCACAGGGGTATGTGTACAACGAGCGGAGGGTGGCGTCCGGGCTGGAAAGCCCGGTAAGTTGCAACGCAACGTTTGTGGAGGATTGGTTGTGGCGGCTTGCACCGATCTGTCGGGTTCGGTGCAAAACGGTGCGAAGCGTGTCAATCGGACATTTTGATGCCGAGGTGGCTGTGAGGGAGGTGAGTGCAATATGGTGCTACAGGGGGCTAAGAGGGGATGAGAGGTGCGATACGGGGCAATCAGGTGCAATCAGGTGCAATAACGAAGATGCTGTTACCTGAGGACATATAGCCGGCCACGCAGGACATGGGGAAAGTTGGGTGCAAGCGGGGGCGATCCGGTGCTAGACGGGGCTGAACGGTGCAAAGGGTGGCTAAGGGCGCGGATTGCGATGTCGGTCGGCTAGTGGGCGCTCGGTGCGAAGAGGTGCAAAGAGGTGCGATAAGGTGCGAAGAGGTGCTGGGAGGTGCTAGGAGGTGCAAAGTGGTGCAAAGTGGTGCAAAGTGGTGCTAGGAGGTGCTAGACGGGGGTAGAGGGTGCAAAAGGTGCAAAGAAGTGCAAAGCGGTGCAGGCGCTCACTGTGTTCTGGTATTTGTCCAGCAAATCCACTCATAGTTGAAGGCATGCTGCGTAAGGGCCTGGAGACCGTGCGCTATCTCATTGACGCACCAGACACGCTCTCCCTCATCATTGGACCGGGAAGAGTCGAGGAGGTATGTGTGCATTCTCGGTGGTGCCCTGCGTCGTTGACATTCCACAGAAAATCTTCCCGACGCTCTATCTGTTGCTTTCACGAGATCTGCAGGTCTTTAGGCTGTGTCAGACGAAGTACGTCAGCCCTGAAGAGCTGATTTTGTCGTGGCACAGCCTGGTGATTGTCTGCGGGGAAGTCAACGAGCGATACTGCCACCTGAAAGGTACAGTATCCACGACCGTCGGTGATGCGCACTGGCTAACTCGAGCACAGATGTTTTTGAATATCGCCCCGATCCGAGCTCAGAGTCATTCAAGCAGTTCGCATATGGCATGGTATGGGTTATTCTCAAACTTACCTGCCCCTTTTGCGCTCAACATCAATGCAGTTTGCCTACTGGCACGATCAGAAGAAACTGTGGTCTCTCAAGATTTGTGAAGAGGACCCGTTTCTCGAGATTCCCGTCAATGAGGAGGAGGAAGCCCCGCTAGACGCTACTATCCTCAATTTCCCGCTTGCTACAGATCACCTCTATCCCCCAGCGCAAGAGAGCGTTACAACGCATACAGAAGAGGCCAGTGTAAAACTCGCTGGAATGTGAGTGCTGCTAGCAACGTCCCAATGATCATGATGGCTCATTGTCCTACAGCCTCGGCACTTGGAATGGATTCTTCTACAACGAACTGGACAAGCCGGGCGCATCGATGTACTCCTTCAACCTCCGCCCCGCCGACTCTGACGGGCTAGCATCCTACATCGCACGTGGCTGCGTATCCCATCGCGGTTCTGAGTTCGTTATCACGGGCAACGTCGAGCACGACGAGGCTGGACGGCCGATATATGAGCTCTGGCTCCGGTTCGTCCCGTCGCACTACGAGAACTTCAATGTGTACTTCCGTGGTAATCTGCACTTGGAGGGGTCTGTCTTCGCGGGAGTCTGGGGCATGGTCAAGAACGATATGCCCAACTTCTTCCAGTTCAGGAGGATCTCCCCGGAACTACTCGTCTGCCGACCACCACCCGAGCATTTCCGCATGAACCAGGCCGCGGCACGATGGTCATTCGCGTTGACGGCGGTGCATACGGAGGTTCTCCGGAAACTGTCATCAACGCGCCTCTTGGAACAGCGCAGAGCGAAGAGGCGCCAGTGGGAGGCCTTTCTTGCTGGGGATACGAACGTGGATATCAGCGAGCTGTTCCGCACCACGACGTATGCAGACGCGTGCTACTACTTCGCAGTCTTGCGGTCTCGCAACGTCATCCATAAGTGCGTGACAATACTTCTCCCTGGTTCAGCATTGTGGCTTACTGAGGCTCCCTAGCTACTATTGCGACCAGTGCGATGCGAAGATCATGGGAGCGCGGATACTCTGTCTGGAGTGCGGTATCGACGACACAGTGGACTTCTGCGACAAGCCCGAGTGCATGGGCGTCGTCGTCCGTCTCAAAGACTTGCCGGAGCCACATCTTCCCTCCCACGATGTTGCCAAGCTACGAGCCATAGCCATCACACGCGAGAGCGGAAAAGTGCTCAAGGCGAGCAAGGCGGCGCTCTCCAGGGCTCGCGGTTTGTTGGATCGTGACGAGCAGTCGAGGTCTTCATCTGAGTCTGCGCCGCATTCGTTCGCATTCGCCCCTGGCATCTTCAGACTGGCTACCCGCCGGCAGTCATCGATGTCTACGGCACCGGTCTGCATAGGCTGCGCGAGGATAGTGCACTACCCTTGCTGGTTCTGCAGCGACTGCGAAGGTTCGTCACTTCGCTATATCTACCATTGAATACAAACGCTCACTGTCAGTCTAGGAGACGTGTTCATTTGTCCATCTTGCGACGCTACTGGAGCCATCAACAAAGGGACTCATGAAGCCGATCACGGGCTGGTACGCTGTCTGCGAACTGCCCACCGAGACGGCGACGGAGCTTCGGATTCGCGGATGAAGGCTCTGGAACGAGGCATGCTGACGCTCGAGCGCCGCTTGGATGCTCTCGAAAACCGACTTGACGAGCGCATGTCGAGGATAGAGAGCCTACTGCAGAGGATAGCCACAGAAGAGCGCGATGCGCAGAATATGACCTGATTCGGTGAGCTACTCATGCTAGGATGGGCGGGACTGCGATTATAGGTAATCTTTCACTTGCTCCTCCAGCCAGTTCCATAGTTTGTCCTGCTCCGTCACATCCAGTGCGATCAGATTCGGGGACCCTGGTCGAGCCCATGGACGCAGATACTGACGTCGGAATGTCTATTAGCATGTCTGGAGGACAGTGACTGATCACGTCGCGTTACCTTGTGTTCTACAGCTTCCGGGGCAGTCCCTGCGTAGAGAGGCGTAATCGCCCCGTATGGCGTTGGCCACTCGAATATCCAGTGCTAGATAGTATGTTCACGTTTTAGATTACCTACTACTGGATAGACACGTACCCAGAGCTTCAAAAGCCATGATTTCTTATCACGAAAAATCTCGGTATTGATATTACCCGGGTGCAGGGCAATACTGACGACACGTTCGCCGCGTTCCTTCGCCCGGTTCGCAAGATATACCGACAGCGTCACTTGGGCAAGTTTCGCCTCGTCATACAGCAAGAATAGTCCCGTCTTGCGGCGCTCGGGCCCGTCTGTGAACGTTGCGTAGTTGAGACGGCCACCAGGAACGTGGTGATGGGCAAATGAAGCTACCCAAATGATGCGTGCCGGGTCGGGAGCGGGAGCCGCCAGGAGCAGAGGGTACAGGAGTCGGAGGAAGAGGTGATGTCCGATGAGGGATATGCCGACCGTGAGATCGTAGCCTTGCTTCGTGAGAGCATCTATTGGCGGCAGCATCACGCCTGCGTTCAGGTACAGGAGGTCGATATGTGATTCTCGCCTGTTTTTCAGTAACTTTTCGTCAGCAACGGCTTCCCTGACAATGGGTGGGTATTATATGTACTTACTTTGCGAACGCTTGCGCAGACTCTCGGACCTGGGCGAGGTCACTCAGGTCGAGCTGATGGAACGCGGCCTTCTTCCCCGTCTCTGTGGTCAGAACATCGATAGCCTCCCGTGCTCTGTCCTCTGAGCGAGTCGCAATGTAGACTTTAGCGTTCTTTTTGAGAAGTCCCTTGGTGATTTCACGACCTATCCCTGCATTCCCGCCCGTAACTATCACGACCTTCCCGGTGAGATCAGGAGCATCTTCGGGCCGCCATTTTGGTGCAGGGGGGAACGACTCTTGCAGCCACTGGAAGAAAGACATGGGTAAGGGCACTAGGGAAGCGAGGGGCGAGTGTTGGGAGCCGGTGCCTACGTACCACAACATGTTATATAGGAGACAGGATGGGCTCCGTGATTTTCGGAGCAGATCGTAACTGTGCGTGAGATGAATTGATGGGGGCTCAAAGTCGAAAGGCTTGGGGACGGTCCACAGATTCCGAGAACATCGGACTGGCGGACTGGCGGACTGGCGCGAGATGTCGACATTCACCCACACCCACAGTCCAGCACATGATGTTATCATCCTCACCCATACATCACCCAATGCAGCCGATTGTGCCAGTTCAAGGATCATGAAAATCTCGACATGCGAGGCCCAAGCGACTACACTGGAGGATATCCTAAGAGGCTTGTCAGCCTATGCTCCGGCGAGATTGCGCTTCCAGCCATGTCCACATTTTGTCCTGTTCTGTGATTTCAAGCGCAGCTGGGTGAGGATCCGCAGAACGAGCCCACAGACGCAGGTACTGGCGAGTCCAGTGAGCAGCCACCGTAGATAGCAGTTTGAGGTTTGAAGCCAAGGCTCACCTTGCCGTTGTAAGTGAGTGCCTCCAGCGCCGTTCCAGCATAAAGAGGGGTGATACTACCAGAGCGTACAAAAAAAATAACAAGTAGATCGACACCGAGACATTGCGTATACCGAATACCACTCCATGGAACATAGACAAAGGATCGACGTGTTCCCTAATCGTCCCCGGTGAAGATGTAGGTGAACGGATCCCAAGTCTTGTCATCCTCCGGGGCCGTATCCCGTCCGTAGACATGCGCCATCCAGGCGAGGATAGCGTCTATCCTAGCACTGAACCCGCCGGACGGCCAGCAGTTCCCATGGACGACATATCTGTCCTTCCTGCAACGGAGCCGAGATCGCCGCGCGGGCGTGAGTGTTGGACGGGAAGAGGGCGACAACGAACAATTTGGGTGGAAGGCGTCGATCGAGACGGGGCCGAATGTGAAATGGGTCACCGCCAGCAGTCCTATCCTCGGCTCCCCACGGCTCACCTGCACCCCCTTCATGGCTACCCAGCCGCGAACAGACACTGCGGACTCAGGATCAATTGAGCAAACGCAACGCCATCCATAAGTCATGTTCAGGCTTGATTGGCTCACCAGCCCGAGCATCAAGCGGGCGAGCCAGTTCCATGTTGATCCCACGAGGGTACTTCACCGCGCCCAAGGCGCCAGACCAGTCCCAGTCGACGATGAGGATGTTAGGCCTGTTTCCGGGCGCGTCCTCGTTGCGGACGAGCACGTTGACATCACGCACGTCTCCGTGAACGAATCCACGGTCGTGCAGAAGCTGAAGTCGGGACTTGACCTCCTTCTGCGCGTCTGCCAATGACACGGCGGGCCTCGGTTTCCTCGTATTCTCCTTCGCTCTTTGCTTTGCCTTCTTCTTCTCCTCGTCCTGCTCTGCTTCGTCCGCCTCATCTTGGGCATTCCTCTTGATGTCCCAGACAGTACTCGAGTACTCTGCAGACCTATCGTCGATGACGACCATGGTCCAGTCGTAGACGATGTTCACGGCGAGCAGCGCGGGGGCGAAGCCGGCGGAGTGAGCGGCTGCGTGGGCTTCGGCGCAATAACGCTTGCAGAATTTCACGCAAAGAGGCGTCCCAATCCCATTCTCGGAGACGCGAAAGATCCTCTGCCCGTCGATTGATGACACGTACGTGAACGGATGATAAATATTTTCGCTGTCCACGTAGTAGTCGCGGAAGGGAAAGTCAGCTCGTGGACCGCGGTTCATGGGCAGAGTGGGGCAAGAGGCCCGCAGTCTTTGAAGAGCGACGCGTAAAGCGGCTAGCGCCCGGTCTCCAGCTGCGAGCTCGTCATCGTTGGTCGTATGCACGTGAAGGGGAATTATGCAGAGATGCTCAATGTTGGGTTCGTCTCCGTAGGCTGCAGCGGCAATCGCGAGGTACGGTCCTGTCTTCGGAGTGAGTGAAGGCTGGCGAGTAGATGGAGACACATACCGAAATGTAGAACGATTATTGCAGGAAAGTTGAGTTTTGCCACCAAATCGTCGTCCTCCGGGTCAGCTGCGTTGAAGAAGTTTCGAATATTTTCGATCCAGTAGTGAATGGCTTCGACATATGGGTCGGCAGTGGAGGTGTCAATCTCGCGTTTGATCTCCTGCACATAGTACACAAGCTCGCGATCCAAGCACGCAGCGCGCAGATCACCGTCGGTGTTGTACTTCGTGTTCCCTATATATCCCCGCCGCGCGTATGCGGGGAGAATGCCGCCTGATGTAAGGATGCCGGTGAATGCTTCTCGACGGGCGTCCTCATCGGGGAATAACCCGGATCCGGCAGCGCGAAGAGCTTCGTAACATTGGATGTCCGCGGGATCAGGCTCAATTGACCGAATGTCACAACGAAGCTGGCAGAGAGTCTCATCAAGGAGAGATGGCGGTGTGGACAGCTGATAGGGTCGACCACAATAGATCCGACGCCCTTTGTTCTTCTGCGCAGTGCTGAACTCGGATGCCGTAGCTTCAAAGGACGGCGCCTTAGTCGGAGTATGTTTGAAGTAGGCGAGGCGTCGCTCTTTGAATGGAAGAGGTTGTAGAGTGTCCTTCTCTAGAGCCACGTCTGTAGAGGGGTGAGCATCTCAAGAGAGCATGAAGGAGAAGACAACTTGCAGCCAGGCGGAACAAGTACAAAGTGTAGTTCTCCTTCTTTGAATCCCCACGGAGCAATCTTTGCCAAGGTGGATCCCTTGTCGACCTTCGTGAGAGTGTTTATTCCCTGGGAAACGATGATCTCTTCCAAGTTATCGTCACAAGAACAATCCGTCCCTCCGGGATACTAGAGGGATGTGAGCGACCAAACGTGACATCGCAAGTGATGACACACCTGATAAAGATCGTGATCCTTCTTACCCTGAGGGACAACGTCCTGTGCCAAACCAGACAAACTAGCCTGCTGCGAAATGAGCGTGCTCGTTCCCATGTCGAAAACTTTGATCGAAGGATAGCGACCTGCGAACGTTAGATGTAGAACAGCCAGCTGTTATGGAGACTTACTAGGTCTCACGATGAGATGAACGTCGTCGTCCTGTACGTTTGACCACCAAGCTTCGATGGTGCGGCGCGTGGGTCGGACAAGGTCTTTGTCCCGATCGAGACCACGGAACGCCTGCCATATCTCATGCAACTGCGCAGTTGCGTCGAGTTTGCCGGGAGGAACCTGGGTCGCGATGTCAGTATGCTACGAGACAGTGACATAGCGGCGTAGCGGCAACTCGCACGAGCATAATCGAAGGCTGATCTGGTATTTTGACCATCACCGCCTCTATGATTTCTACGACCCTCGCATTTTGGTTGACAAGAATGGAGTCAAGGCTGTTGCGGTCGGGACAAAAGAAATTCAAAACGATCCGTCCCGCCATTATAACGAGACGAGGGTATGGATGAGAGCTGATGAGAGTGAACGGAAGGCAAGTGCATTAGCGCCCAATGTTGTTCTTGTAAACGGGCTTATGTAAGCAGGCAGCGAGATCGCATTGTTCGATCCCATAACTTGGATGCTGGGCAGTTATAGATGCATGTCATGGTGGCTCGAGCAGATTGTGCCACATGCCCGAGAAAGTGCGCGGCTGCGCCTCCAGCATTTCCTGCAAGCATCGTTGCCTCGTTCCCGTCTTGTGCCCACTACATCAGCATGGCTCTGAAGACACGCGCCCTCTGTCTCAGCTCGATACTGTACGACTTTGGCCTCGCGTCGCGCATGTTGGCGAAACTACGCTCTTGGACCATCCTGTCGGACAGGATCAGGATTAAATCAAGGAAGCCCATATCCTTCTGTATTCACCTATCTATTACTCTCCCCTTCTCCAGCTTCCAGATCCTCAAGACTCCACTTCGGCCGCGACTCGAGCGAGTACTCGTCCGTGTCGCCGGCAAGAAAGCGGTCCATCGCTGCCCACGCAATCATCGCCGCGTTGTCTATACATCGCATGCTTGTCAGCTCCAACATCCCAAACCCACGACGACGAACGACGTACCGGTACACAGGTGCGGGGGAGGGAAGACGAGCTCGATGCGCTCGTCCGGGCTCTCCGCGTCCAGACATGCTCGCAACCTGCGCGGATCGACCCATGGTCAGCACACTCCTGCAGTACCGGACAGACATATTTACCTCTCCCGCAAAAATGTGTTGCTCGCAACACCTCCGCTCACAACCAGATGCTGCACCTTGATCCCTCGTTGCGTGCACTGCTGTATCCCCAGTGCGAGCTTATCCTCGAGCTGCCCCACCGCAGCCTTCTGGAAGCTCCGCGCGATGCCGAGCCTTGCACATTCGTCGAGTTCGCCCCGCTGCGCGTCTAAGTACCGCTCGACAGTCGAGTGTAGCCCCGTATACGAGAACGCAAGCCGGCCGCGCATGGGTCGCGGCATATGGATCTCGGGTGCGTCGTCCTCGCCGGACGTGCAGAACTGCTCGAGCGCGGCCCCGGGGGCGCGTCCGGAGTACGGGATCTTGAGGAGCTTGGCGACTTTGTCGTAGGCGTTGCCGATGCTCTCGTCGAGGGTCGTCGCGAGGATGCGGAAGGCGATGCGGGAGGTGGCAAGCAGAAGGAGTGTGTGGCCGCCCGAGACAAGGAGTGTGAGGAAAGGAAAGGTTGGGAGGGCTTCTGTGGGGGAGGTGAGGAAGGGCGTGAGCGCGTGCGCTTGCTGTAGGGAAGAAAGGGTTCGTCACTGGCAGCTCGTGATGTTCGTGTGTTGATGACGAGCGTAATGCGAGAACTCACCATATGATGCACGCCAACCAACGGTTTGTTCACAGCTGCCGCAAGGGTGCGCGCAGCATTCCCGCATACGCTGAGGCATCCGGGAATCCCTGGACGCTGTCAGCTGAATAAAACGAAACTCTCGCGGCGACGTACCTGGACCGCGCGTGAACGCAATACCGTCAACCTCGTTGATGGTCAGGTTCGCCTCTTTCAACGCTCTCTGGACAGCTCCTGGCTACGCGTACGAGGTGAATAGGCGTCGGCGTGGTGACGACGCGAAGACTTGCCATGTTGCGCTGGTGCGCATGCAGCGCGACAAATGGATGGATTCCACCATATTCCTCGACGCTAGTCCATCACGGGTCAAAGGAATGTACCCAAAGCAGAACACATATGGCATACAAGGCTTGCTGGTTGATGACGACGTTGGAGAGTATCTTCCTGTCCGAGGTGACCACGGCAGCACAACTGTCGTCCGCGGAGGACTCTAGCGCGAGTACGGTGAATCTGCGAGACGTTCCATGGCGAAGAGAGCAAGTTATGGACAAGCTGGGGAGACGTGTGCGCAGAAGGTTAGCATAGCGCATGAGCGTCGAGAAGAAAGCTGAGTATGACGGCGCTTACCAGTCTTTTCTTTCTGCACAACCACGACGATGACCGCTATTCCAAGGACTACTCCTTCATCTACACGAAAGCACCGTCTCGTGCTCATTATCGACTAGGACCGCCTCAGCGTCGCATATGCCGTTTGTCTACCTTCATTCAGGGCCAGTGATTTGGGGAGAGGACTCCACATCTCGAGAGTGGTGAGTCACCGAGTAATTCCAAGACGAAGCGTGTGTGTTGTGATCAAGGTAGGTAGACGATTCCGCGAAGGGTTCGACATGTAGACATGGCGGATGTTCAGAAGCAAGCTGTATTCACGGTAAGTAGGGCTTACAAGTCACCTCGAGCTTCAAGTCCTTTCTTCTAGTACTACTATACTCCCCGACGACGTCCCCACGACCTGCTCGTAAGCTGACGACGCAAGACGCTGCAACAGTAGTCGTATTGTTAGGTAACGAGGTATGTGTTCTCGTGTGGATGTAATATCGATTGGAGTCCGCAGGTGCGGAGAAAGACCCGAGGGCCCGGATGACTTCGAGCTCGTAAGTTTCGTCCACTCGACCTGCTCGACGACAGCCCCTCTATATCGAATGATCCTGCATTTCCCCGGCCTAGGTCAAAGCATTCAACACTCCGTCATCGTGTGGACTTACTCTCATATCCTCCCCTGTTCGCGTCGGGCGTACGTGACTTGCCTCATGCAGTCCACCGTCCCCCGCCGCCTCCGTGGTGCATAGCAGGGGTACCTTTATGGACCACCGTTTGCAAATGGCTTGCTTTCCTTGGGCTACTATCCAGGCAGAGGCTCCGTCAACGAAATACTCCTCATACAGTGGCCGAAGGCCTGAATAATTTCCAACATGGCCTATTTGCTGACGCTCCCACAAGTGCCAGCACAGCGCCACAATCATCTCGTCAGCTGGATGAGACCTTGTCATGTTCCTCTGAGTCGCTCGACGCCGTGTTACGTCAAAGCAGTGAATTGTCTGACAGGTCGTACTCGGGAGCCAAGGACAGGCCACTACTAAAACCTTCGCGACGCCCACCGTTCTTCCCCCACTCCCAACCTCCCTCTTGACGACACTGGTATTCGCTCTTCAGTCTCACCCTTCCTCTGCTCTGCTACCCCGGCCGCCTCCACTGTGGACCCGCTCGCCTCAATGGCCTTGCCCTCGCTGCTTTGAGACACTCTCCACTACCTCCCGTGTCTGACGCCAGTCACGAATCCTCTATCGTCTCTTTGACCTCGCCGAAGGTGCGCGCTTTGCTTCAATGTCGACCAGTGCGCCGTTCCGTGACCGTCGTGTTCCGAATAGCAGGACTTCCCATGTGGCTCCTGAGCACCGACCGCGCCGAGCTCCACTTCTTCGCCGACCCCGAGGACGTCGAGGACGGCTACGCAACCCTCTCACACGTCTGGGACAAGGAGGAACAGTCGTTTCAGGATGTCCAAAAGATCCGCAAGAAGTGCGCCAGGAACCTGACTGCAAAGGGCAGGAACCCTCGCAACTTCGTATGCGAGAAGATCAGGCGGTGCTGCGAGCTCGCGGAGAGCCACGGCTACAAGTGGGTCTGGATCGACACGTGCTGCATCGACAAGACGAGCAGCGCGGAGCTCTCGGAGGCGATCAACTCCATGTTTCGCTACTACGCGCTCTCGAGCATCTGCTACGCCTACATGCGCGACGTCACTCCCATCGCCTTTCCTGATGGTAGTCCCCAGACATACTACCGAGCTCGCAACCACCTCGGAACGAGCATCTGGTTCGGGAGGGGTTGGACGTTACAGGAGCTCGTTGCTCCCCGCTTTCTCCTCTTCCTCTCCGAGTCTTGGACGACTCTTGGAACAAAGGCCGACTTTGCTGATATCTTGGAGGACGACACCGGGATCCCCGCGACCGTGCTGCGTCTTGAGGCCAGCTACACCGAGTACAGCATCGCACAGCGGATGTCTTGGTATGGGAAACGGGAGACGACGCGGGCGGAGGATGAGGCGTATTGCTTGCTCGGTCTCTTTGGTGTTCACATACCTCCGCTCTACGGCGAGGGTCGCAATGCGTTCAGGCGGTTGCAGGAGGAGATCATGAAGCAGTCAACTGACACCACGCTCTTCGCATGGGGTGGGACCGATAAATGGGACGAGAACTCTTGCCTCTTCGCTCTGACACCTGCATGGTTCGGCCGACGTAATATGTTGCTGAGGGACCATGAATGTGGAGTAAGTCAAGAGGTGTGGCTCTACATCGCTTGTATACTGATGTGACTCCGGACATCCAGAATATAGTCCCCGATGGGAACGCTCGCGGCGCGGAAAACAAGACATTCTCCGTCACCCCGCGTGGTATCCGAGCCTATGTTCCCATCATAGAGTGCAGAACGCGCACGTACGCCGATTTACACTGGCTGCAGAGCGTCGGAGGTTACCCCGTTCTGCTTTGTCTGAGGTCGACAGACAACGCAACTCGGCAGGATGAAGACGGCGAGGACACGGAGTGGAAGATCGGTTCGATTCGAGGTCAGCCCGGGCCCCCCGCGTATGAGGTGGACCGTCCTCGTCTCCTGGAGATACAAGCTCTCAGCTATCCCGGGATATATACGATCCAAGGAGAGGTGGTACGCGCGTCGTGGCAGGACGTCTTCATCAAGCACCGACCGTCCCCACGGCATATTCCTGGCCAGCTGCCGGATTCTCGTCTTCCGTTCATCCCCGCTATTCCAATGCAGCTCCCGCTCCATGCTCCTTACCGCTTCGATCCAACTGATATCCGGAAATTCCAGCGACAACTCGACGGGCCCGAGGTGAAGATATACAACCCTGCTGTACCCGGTGCACCCGTACGGTATCGTTTCCGGGCTGGTCACAAGTGGACGTCTCAATGGATCACTATCAATGTCGGGCAATGTCTCCGGAAAGAGGAAAACCCTGTATGGGCGACACTCCTCGTGACAAACCACGGCCACAAGGAGGACTCGGTCGACCACGATTGCCAGTTCGACCATATCTCGGAATGGCCTACTCGCGACTCCTCGGACTCGGGGAAGGAAAGTGCCAATCGGTCTTCGGATGCCGTCACATCCCACCAGAAGGACTTTCCCCTGGCCTCCCGCAAATTCTATCACGGCTACAAGCTGTTTCGTGAAGAAGGAGGTCTCATAACGCTGTCGTTCGCTCCTTGTCCCATCAATCCTGCACGCACCCTCGTTCTGAAGGCCTCGCTCGAGGTCGTCAATCGCAACGCTCCCACCTGGCAAGCAGCCGCGATCCGCTACATGGTATTGTCGTCTTAAGCTTGATCCATACTATCCATAACCGCTCGCGCGACACGCCCCCGAGCGTGAGAGGCACGGCCGGGGCACTGCCTACGTCTGAACGAGGGTGGTACGTAGAGCGCAGACGCAGCGCTGAGTGAGCGAGAGATGTCGATGCCGGCGCCGAGGTGGACAATATTCTTGGAGAACCCGTAGATAGACTAGTACTGCGAAGAGGACGAACGTTATGGTTGAGAAATACTTAGTGTTGATGGCTGGAGCTCAACGTCGTTCTGAGTGTGGCCAAAGCACACGTTCTGTTTGGGCAGCTTCGTCAGAGAAACAGATGCGTATCACTGCGTACTCGTTAGGAGTACCTAACTGGCATCGGTGGCGGGCGAGACGGTGGGATATGGGGGTTATGCGAGAGAAGTTTCGCTGGTACTTGCCAGTACGGGTCAACGACGTGCTCATGCACCTGCATATATTGCGGTAAATATACAGACCTCATGTAGGCCCGCCGTGTACGTGCACCGAGAGTTGCGGACCTTGGCAGACGAATTGGAGTAGGAACACGTACAGAGATTGTCAAGGCGATGTCGGCGTATTTGCGGGTGGTTGCGTAGACGAGGTAATTAGTTTGAACTTTGAGGTTAGCAGACTCGCTCGATCCACACGTACATACGGGTCACTCTTTGGATAACACTGCGTTATAAAGGCACTGTATGTGGCCTCTCTGTCGGATATCGATGTGCTGGTGTACGCAGTTGAAGACGAGCATGAGGAGAGTGAGGAAGCAGGACTGCGGAGAAGAACGGGCGTCGAGAAGGCAGCCACGCTCGGTGGCGGCGATAAGCTCACCTTCTGCGTCATCGACTACTCTTCTGGGTTTGTCCTCGACCGCGACGACGCCTAGGTCAGCCAGAGCGACGGCGAGCAATGGCGGGCCGCTCTGCGCATGTTCGTCGAATCTCAAGCGACTTCCGGGGCCCGGAACGACGGCGGTCGTCCTCGCATGGCGACGCCACGCCACGTGTCCCCGCCCCGACGACGCTTGTCGGTCACCTCCTCCATCCACACGACCACACCGTCCCGCCCTCGCCCATGCGCTCCCCGTCGCCCTCGCCAGCGCCCTCCGTCCAGAATGCGACCCCACAGGGCGCGCCCACCGCCGACCACGGCCCCAAACGGCTCGGCTTTCTCGGGGACATCCTGCAGCTGCCGTCTGCTGGCCATCTCCCCTCGGCCTCTCATCTCCACTCGCACGCGCACTCGTCTCACCTTGCACCATCGCCTGCCTCCGTCGCTTCATCAGCTCAGCGCTCCGGCACAACCCCGATCCCGTCTAGTCTCCTCCCTGCCCGCTCTCACTCTCGTGCTGACTCCGCCTTGCCTCGCGACCCTCGGGAAGGTGCACACTCTCCTGTTCCTCTTCAATCCATGGCCTCCCCTGCGAATCAGCCCAACAAGGGCCATACGTCGCCTTCAAAGGTATGTGCTCCGTTCACTCCGACGATCGTCTGTGGATAGGTGCGCGAATGGTGCGTTGCGTGTACCCGTTTCCCCCTTCTTCCATGCATACTCGCTTCCTTTGCTCCGGCCTATGTCCGTTTGAATATTCCTCGATGCACTGCGGGTTAACCAACGTTCAACTCGTTCCCTAAACTTCGTCCGTCATGCATGTCCGACGATATCGTCAGGCCTCTTTCTTACACCCGCGTTTTCGGACTCGCCCTCCACCCTCTTCCCCACCGTCTTCTCGGCGTTCTCTTCTGGATCCGTTTCTCAAACTTCCGTGCGATTGGTGATTGCTCTGCGCATCCCATCGAATGCCGCGTTGCCTCTTTATCGAGAGCTCTGACCCATCTGAGGACGAGCTTCTCAGCCAGACGTGCCGCCGTCTCCAACCTTCGCATGATGCAAGAGCACCTTGGTGGCTACCCCCTTCCCTACGTGCGGCAGAATGCACGCGACGGAAGTGCGAGCGGTCCCGCGTGCCCTCATGCATGCACTGTGACGTGCAAGGCGTTTACCGCTATTGCCTCGACCATCCGATGAATGCCGCACGATGGCTCGCCTACGCTACTGTTTACAACGCTGTTCAGTTCAGGTACAGACCGCCGAGTAAGCCGAATAGTACCCAGTACTTACAAGGCTCTCCGGAGTTTGATATATCAGGCGTTCCGAACCTGAATAGTCTTGACAGCACAGACCATACTCGGGTCGTTTTTGCAAGTCTGTGCTGGGGCTGAACCAGGGGCTGCTGCCGGCCGTGCCGGTCGGTGGTAGATTCAGTGCGGTGTCGGACGTGCCACCCCGTTCATGCTGGTTCACTCTTAAAAATGCTGTGGAGAGGAATACTGGTGGTCATCATCCTGTCTCGGGATCGTCGTGGGGTGTAAATGGCCATCTCTGACTTCTTGCTTTTCTTTGGCCATACATATCGTCGAGCTCTTTCGTTTCTTCTCACTCTGCGATGGCGATGTTTTGTTCCCACTGTTACCACCTCCCGCTTGGCGAGGATCCTCTTACTGCATGCATATGCGTGCCCCTTGTTCCTGTTGCGCCATCGTGAACCTTGAGTATCGCGCCCATCTTCCCCTGGAGCGCTTGTCGATCCTGCTCCATCAGACGAGTGGTCATTTCGTACCATGGCGGATTCAGTGCGGTGTTGAACGCCGAAGGCTCGGACTGGATTGGGAGACCGTTATGGCTCGTGCGTATGATTGAACCCATGTAAGATTTCTCGCTCGGGTGTCTCTCCGTTGGATTTTGGGCCTGCTGTTCCGTACAAGTAGCCACGTCTCTTATTTCCTCCCACTCTGTTGTTTCCTCCATGATTGCCAGTTTCCGCTTGGCCAGGATCTCCTTCCTGCATCAGTGCATCTCATCTCACGCCAGATATATTGGAGCCGTGAACCTTCTGAACTGGGCTTGTACGTATCCGAAGACATCGCGCGCCGCAGCGCATCTCGTCCATCGCACATCGCGCATCGCATCTCGCAAGCACCTCCCCCGGGAGGACGATCTTCTCACCTTCTCACCTTCTCACCTTCTCACCCCCCGTGCTTCGATCTCCCGCGCTGACTCCGCACACCAAACACACCAAACAGGCTTCGTCCACGCGTACATATGATTCCAAGCTCGTCTCGCGCGAGATGCACCGCCTCGGCAACCTTGCCCACCTCCCGTCCCTCGCCCCCGCCATCTCCGCGCCCCAGTCGACCATCACGCTCAACATGCCCCCCTCTGCTGCCCCGAATATCAGTGCTGCGCTCGCGACGGAGAGCCCGTGGGCGTCGCTGCACGTCCTCATCCTCCCGCTGTTCAACAACGAGCCGCTGCGGTGTCCGATGTGAGTCCTTCTGTGCTGTGGTGTGGGGGGCGAGGGGCGAGGTGCGAGGTGCGAGGTGCGAGGTGCTGACCGACGCGCGGCAGAGAGGACCTGAACCAGCTCGTGAGGAGGCACATCCAGACCGTCGTGGCTGCCGCGCCGGGACGGGCGGTGGCGACGCTCGAGAGCGACACGTACGAGCTCATCGCCGCGGGCATGGTCACGCTCGACTCGAGGCTGTCTGGCGTGGAGGACGACAAGCTGATCATGCGGATTGTGGAGCTCTGGACGTTCTTCTGGACACAGGTCCTGCCGTATCTCGAAGGGGTGAGTCCTCTCTCTGTCTGCACACCCCCCCTTGTCCTCACCTCCACCCCCGCGAAGGCGCTGCTCCCACTGCAAACGGACCCGATCCTCTCGTCGCTGTATCGCACGCCGAAAGCGCACCGCCCGACGTCCCCAACGTCGACGCAGAACGGCAAGGGCGCGAGCGCGAGTCTCCTGCAGTCGGCCACGCAGATCGACGTCCGCTCGCTCGCGCTCGTCTCCTTCCGCGACCGCATCATCCTCCCCCTCTTTCCCCGGCTACACGCGCGCCTCACCATGTCCAAGGACGAGAACATGCTCGGCTCAGAGGTCAACCAGGCGCGGCTGCAGCAGATGTACGTCTCTCCTTCTCCTTCTCTCTTCTCTCTTCTCCCTCCCCGCCCTCGCCCCCCGCCCCCACGTCCCCGCGTCCCCGTGCTGACCATCGCAACACACAAACAGGCTACTCGTACTCGTCTCGCAGCGCTCCCAGCGCCTCGCCTCGCTCTCCCTCACAGCACCCCCGCCCCAGCCCACCGCAGGCGAAGCGGCGATAACGCGCCTCCTGCGCGCCCTGCACGCCCCGCTCGCGACCATCGCCCCGCGCCACATGCGCAGCACCGCCGCCCCATCCTTCTTGTCTGCGGGGCTCCCGCGCGACCGTCGCGGGCGGATCGCGCAGAAGGCGGATTTGAGCGTTGGGGCGGGGACGGGCGCGGGGGTGGGCGCGGGAATGGGCGCGGGAATGGGCGCGGGAGGGGGAGGGGGACTGGGGAGCCCGCGCGGGGCGGGGAGGATAAGGGAGCGGTGGAGGATGCGGATGGAGGCGGACGAGGATGTGTATGACCGGATGGGTATTGGCATTGGCATCGGGATGGGGGCGCGCGGGGGCGCGGTGGGGTCGTATGGGAGTTTTGGCGGGAGTACGGTTGTGGGGAGTGGGTGGGGAGGTGCGAGTGGGGGAGCAGGGGGAGCAGGGGGAGGGGGAGCAGGGAGATATGGGCCGTATGCGGGGGGCGAGTATTGGGAGGAGGGGGAGACGGATACGCCGAGGGTGGGTGTGACGTTTGCGGATCCGGGGAGGGAGAGGGATAAGGAGCTTTTGGAGAGCTTGAGGTGAGTTTGTTGTGTTTTTGGGCGTCGGGTGGGGTGGGTTGTTGCGAGATGCGACCTGCCCGGCCTCGGTCGTCTCATGGTGCTAGGGGCTCAGTGCTGATGTGCTGATGTGCTGCATCTGCAGGAGCCCGGACCCAGAAAGCTCGACGCGGATGAGTATGGGCGGGTGGGGCCTTGGCGGAGGGAAGGAGGAGGAACACTCGGCCGAGGATGAGGATGATGAAAATATGGACTGGGACCAGGCGCAGGTGCGTTTTACAGTCACTCGTCGTTCGTCATATACAGGTCAGGGCTCTGACCTGTCGTCGGATGCGCATTTGGTAGGAGATGGTCGAGCAGCTGGTCGGGCTTGGGTTGAGGCCTGCTACTGAGAGCGGCTCGGGGTCTGCTAGTACTGCTCAGCAGGAGCCGAGGCGGAGAGCGCAGCCGCCGGTTGAAGGGTACAAGGTATAGGTGTGATGCATAAGTATGATGTGTGGATGCGTTGTCATTGGTGTTGCTGGCTATGGCCATGATTCGCTTGCTTTCTTGGTGTTCTGTCGGGTTTGTGTATCGCTACTGTACTAGTATCCTACTGTACTGTACTATATATACTTACTTCTTCGAAGATGAATGTATCATGCTTCCGTTCCGCTGTCAGTGTCACTACGGATGTACATACCACGTCGGTCATGTAAGTATGCATGATTGGCATGATGCATGATGCATGAACGGCTACCTGGTTCTGAGCGCTGGAGGCGGGGGGGATTTACGTGTGCGTGTGAGCCCGCGTACGCGTATCGCGATCGAATTGTGTACGCTGGGAACCCATCGCTGCCCGGTGCCGTATCCTCGCCGTCTCGTCCCCGCCTCTGATTCTGAACACGAACCACGATAACATCGATGTCACATCCTACTATCCCATCCCCGCCGACGCCGGCACCCTTCCCGAGAGGCTTGCATCGTATCGCCGGAACCTGTCAATGTTACCTAGGAGCTGGCGCTGAACGTTGAACAGCTTGACAGCTATCATACAGCTGTACATCTCGACGGTACGTCCGAGACAACCGGCGAATTGTGCAACGCCTCATCCGCGTTCCACCTCTGCTCGTGCCGCCGTGCGTGGAGGTGCGTGGCCGCTGCAGGTTTCTGATGGTGGCGCGCGAAGATGCCGCCCCCCCCCCCCGCCCTTGCTAAGGCGGCAGGCCCAAGGGCATACGACTCCGACTCCGACCCTCACGCGCACGAGGCTCAGTTCGACCAATCTTGCGCTCCCGCTTCTGGGCCTCCTCTCATTGGTCGACCGGCGCTGATTCGCTCTGGGGTTTGCTCGCTGCTGGTTGGCTCGAGCCTCGCATCTCGCGTAGGCGTGGCATGATCTCCTACTGGGCAGCTGCGACTGGCTAGTGTCACTAGTACTGCGCTGCATGGCTATTGGCTCGGAGGTCGGGAGGTCGGGAGGTCGGAACCCTCGGGCACCGGACAAGATTGGGGGTGCCACGGACAAGAACGTTCCTGCGGGCAGCGGGCAGCGGGCATGCGCACGATGAGATCAGGCTTGGGCTTTGGGCCCGGGTCTGACTTCGGTTGGTTGGGAGGGCCAGGGAGGCGCATCACGCTAGGGCTCCCTGGTCTCCATGACGTGGCTTAGCGGCGGGCACGCTGCGCAGTGGCACGATGACACTTGGTCCTTGGACTTCGGTGACCGGTCGGCGGTGTTGGACCCGTACGGTGAACAAGATTCAAGAACTTCGGCTTTGGAGAGACAAGAAGGCACCATGGGAGTGGTATCGCGCTCAGGACAAGGCAGATGCCGCCTTCTGGTTCTCTTAGACATCTGGTGTCGGAGCACTCACTACACTTGTATCAACAGGTAAATTGCACGACGACTTGGTGATACTTACTCCGACTTGAGAGAGTGCTCAGTGCGCCGGAGCTGGGCTTACTCCGGCTCGGGCGACAAGCAGCCACCCAGCCACCAGGTCCTTTAGGGTGCAGATCTCGCAGGTCGTGCATGATACTGTAAGTATTTGTATTTCGACGCGTCAGTTCGTATCGGAAGGTCAATCTGGACTCTCTGATGATGAGAAACGCTAATAATCAGCTCTCTCTCCCCCAGTGGCCCGGCGGTGCCTGACGTCTGCGCCTCACCCGTACCCCGGGCGTGTCGCGTCTATTATGCATGCTCGAGTTCAAGCTTTCGTCCGTCTTGAAGCTCGCATGGACAACACGGACGTCACCTCCGGAGATCGCGGGACGGATGCATAACAAGTTCCAGCTTACGTTTCAAAAATGAATGCCCAGTGTCCGGAGGGGAGAGGAGGAGAGAAGAGAGGGAGACGCGGTCGCAACGGGTACACTTACGCGTACTCGCGATCGATCTCCATCTCCACGAGATCCACCTGTGCGCGATCGTCCTCATCCGCGCGAGGTCTAACCATACTCGCATGCGCGCACCAACGCAACATATATCACCCCTCTGAGTCTCTATGTACTAGTACTTCTCTGCTTCACTCAGCACTGCCAGTGCTTGTCGCCGTCACGGTCCACCCCTACCCGTCCCCGCCCCTTTAGGGCTTTGCTTTTTCCTCCCGTGCTCCCCCTCTCGTTCGCTCGATACCCCGTTCTTGTCTTTACCCCTCTGCTTCTCCTTCTCGTCCCTCCTTCGCATCCTGCTTCATCTCAGTGTAACCAATTCCAAAATGGTGCGTTGTTCCGTTCGTTGCCCGTTGCTCAGGGACACCAGGGACTCACCCTCGCCCTCCCATGCGCCATGGCCATCATGCAACGCGCAACGTGCGATGCCAGACGTCAACGGCGACGAAACGCGACGCCGACTTCATCCCCGTCGAGTTCCTCATCGTCGGCGCGTCCATCGCGGGCCTCTCGTCCGCGATCGCGCTCCGCCGCGCCGGCCACAAAGTGACCGTGTTCGACATGACGAACCCGTTCGAGGCGGTGCGTTCTTCCGTCCACCGTTCACCTCGAAGCTCGCGCTCACCTGGGGATTTCTTCTTTCTCCGTGCTTCCGGTTGTGATTTTTGCTATGCTGCACACGCGCGCGCGCGTGCGAATAGACCCCGATCGACGCGGGATGCCGGCTCCCGCCTAATTCGACGAAGATGTATTATCGGTGGGGGATGGAGGAGCGCTTGCATACGTGCTCGGTCAAGTCTACGGGGACGCTTTTCGCGCAGTGTACGTCTCCTTCTTCTCCGCGTGATTGTCGGCAGCGTAGCTGACCCAGCTCGGATCCTTGCTTTGTGCTGCACTGTTGCACAGACGACTCGGGATCCGTGGTCGGCGCGCACGAGTGGCAGGATGATGTGCTCGAAGAGACCGGGGGCGACTTTCTCCTCATCCACGTGCGTGTTCTCTTATTCCGCCCTGTCGATCTCTTCCTCACCTTCCTTACCTTCCGTACGCACCTTCGCACCCCTTGCGCCTTGCAGTACACCGACATCCGGCGGATCCTCGCCGAGTGTGCAGAAGAGCACGGGGCGACGCTGCGGTACGGCGCGGAGCACCAGGTGGCGCGCATCACCGCGCACCGGAGCCGGCCGTCCGTGATGCTCGCGAGCGGGGAGGTCGTGCGCGCGGACGTCGTCGTCGGGGCGGACGGGTATTTGCTCGCGGGGTGGTTCACGCGCGCGTGGATGATGGAGGCGCATGGGCAGGAGGACACGAAGACGCCGACGGGGATGCAGATGTTCAAGTGCGTATTGCTTTCTTGCTTGTCTTGCCGGTTGGGGCGTTTTTTTTTTCGTGGAGAGGGAGCCGGTGAATGACGCGCGCGGGCAGTGTGATCGTTCGGGAAGCGGATATCGTGCACCAGGTGGAGGATAAGGAGTTCCTGGAGAAGATGCGGACGTCTGTGAGTCTTCCCCTTCCTCAAGTCTCCCGGCTTGCACCCCGAGGACTCACGCACGCGGCGCCGCAGGGCAAAGTGATCACCTGGTACGGCTCCAAGTACGGCGCATTCGGGTACCCCGTGGTAAGTCCCCCCCGGCCCCCGGACGTACAGCGTAGTAGAGAACTTGACCGGCAGAAGGCAGCAACGACGGGCGAGCCGGCGTTCACGCTGTATGTGTATGCGCCGCTGGAGGGCGAGGGCGACGGGTTCCACGCGTGGAAGAGCTCGCGCGACGCGCTGCTGCACTCGATCAAGGACGCGGATCCGCGGTGAGTGTTTCTTGGGTGGATGTGGGCTGTGTTTTTTTGGGGGGAAGAGGCTGATTGGGAGGGGATGGGAACGGGAAGGTTGGTGCAGCTTGCGCAGCATGCGACGGACGTGAGCGCGATACCGGTGGTGGACCATCCGATGCTCGAAGACTGGGTACATCCGGACGGGAGGGTGATCTGCATAGGCGAGGCTGCGCATCCAACACCTGTGAGTTCATACTTTGAGACCCGCCGCTCCTCCGCCGTCGGTCTCACGCTATCGCAGGTCGGGTCGATATACGCGTTCGGGATGTCGACGGGCGACGCAGCAGTGCTCGGACGGCTGTTCACGCACCTGCACCGACACGAGCAGATCGACTCGTTCCTCTCCGCCGTGCAAGAGATCCGGGAATCGCGCGTCGAGAACGTGATGAAGGCGTCGGCGGGGAACATCTTCGCCGTGTCGCTGCCCCCGGGGATGGCGGAGGCGCGGGATCGGCAGCTGGCGGAGCGGGCGGAGAAGGGGATCAGGGGCCTGGCGGGCGGGCAGACGAGCGAGCAGATGATGGAGACGATCGAGAGCGTGTTTGGGTACGACCCCGAGGACGAGGCGGATAATTGGTGGGTGGAGTGGGGGCTGATGCAGGAGAGGGCGCAGCGGTGGGCGATTAGCGACGCGGTGCCGGAGGTGGAGGTGGAGGAGGCGGAGGTGGTGAGCTAACTTCTAGCTCGGACGTGGCGTTGTGTTGGGTATGTGTGCGTGTTGTTTCGAGGTATAAGTTATGCTGGTCGTTTTTCTAGGTGTTTTGCACGTTGCAACGTTGTATACTACCTTCACTGCTTGTTTCCGCGCTGTCTCTGAGATCACATCGTTAGCGACTTTTGTGCGGGTGTACTTACCGTGTTGTGGTTTGTCGTGGTCTATATCGGTCTTCGGCTGGATTCGGTTGGAGATTCGGGCTTCGTGAAGTCTCCCCGGCGTCTTCGGTGCCATATTTGGAAGCTGTCATTGGCGGGAGGGTGCCATTGGTTCTCGTACTCACCGCCGCCTAGTGTTGCCGTGGAGTCAGAGCACTTCGGAGTGCACTCCACTCCGCTCTGGCGGCATCTCGGCGACCATCACTCCAGCTCACTCCGGAGCGTGCTGGAGTGCCAGATATGGTAAACGGATCACCGGCAAACCAGGGTGTAGCGCCCAAGCAGATGGCGGGTCTGTCCAACGCGGTCACGTTTCTGAACGCGACACGACTGTTGTGGACGCGTTTGCTGGTGTTCAGCCCGTAGAAACGTCTGAATAATGCGTAATTACATTGTTTTATTTGTGCAGTGTGTTCATCTATGAGAACCTGACCGTTACGAGTCCGTGTACCCGGGCAATTCAACATCATTGGCTCCCTACCCCCTCCAAGCAGGGAAGTTGGCATCCTGACCGCCGAGGCTCAATCTGATTGAAGCAAGAAGCTTGATATTCTCCTTCTGTGTTGATTTAGAAAAGTGCATGTCTGCGCAACTCAGCCTCATGAGCCTCAGACAAAATCCGAGATGATCAGGACCAACTGCTGGAACCAGCCTCATTCTACATAGTTTCGCGTCGTAAATACCTCACATCACCTTGTAAAATGCGTACTCAAGATACTTCTACCAAGTTGGCTGCGACATAACATCTTTGAGGGATGGGTATGGCTTGGAGTCAACCCGGTATGCAATGTGCTATTGATTGCATAAACGAACACATATATGTACCTAAACGGAACGTTTCGACCTCTGAGCCTCTCACCCATCTCTATGGGACTAAAACACACATTTTTGGCAACACTGTGCTTGCCTACAGGTTGTCGTCCCTCTTCCAAGCTGCAAGTCCAGCATCCTGGCCTCACAGTGAGACCATCACGTGATGACTCCGGAGTGACTCCGAGTTACTCTGGGGTGCATCGGAGTTTGATAGGCGACACTCCAGAGCGACTCCGACTCCACTCCACGGCAACACTACCGCCGCCACTATCGCTTCGCCAGCATGCATTTGAAGAGTGGAATCTGATGGATGGTGAGTAGCGTTCGTCTAGCCTCGTTGCCCGTGCTAACCGGTAATTGCGTCGCAGACTTGCATGGTTGCAACGTGTCCCCATACCAAGGGGCTCGAATATGTACTCCACGTCAAAAGGTGATAGAGTAGTGGGTGCTATGATATGCGAGCGTAGACTGATGGATTCGTTTTTGTTGCGCCTGATGGCGGGGATGGGTGCCTTATTTGGTATAGGTCGCACGGCGGCAGGCTCAACGTCGGGCCGCCCAACTGCGCTATCGGGCAGGCGGGCGGCGGGGGGGCCTGGAGGTGGCCGCAAAAGGGCAGATGGAGATGGGAGATGGGAGATGGGTGTCTGAGATGAGCTGTTTACCCTCCCGCGTTTAGCCTCTTTCAGTCCGTATATATCTCCTCCCGCCCAAGCCCAGCCCCGACCCCCTCTCCCTCCCCTTTCTCTCCTCGCCGTCCCCATCTCGCGTCCCGCTCACCGTCTTCGCCCTCACCCTCCGCTCCGCTCTCCACTTACGAACTTACGCCTTTGACGACCCATCATGGTCGGTATATGCGTTTCAGTCTGCCTCCTCTCCCGGCTAACTCGACCAGGTCTCTCAGCGCACTCCTGACTTTCTCCCTATCGACATCCTCGTCGTCGGCGGCGCCGTCTCCGCCCTCACCGCTGCCATCGCGCTCAGTCGCGTCGGACACAGGGTTACCCTCCTCGATGATTCAGATACCTTCGAACAGGTGCATCGATATCCACTCCACTCCTCCAGTGCCCCACAGCTCACGTCCCAACCCGTAGACCCCCTTCGCTGCCGGCGCGCGGATACCGCCCAACGCGACCAAGATCTTCTACCGCTGGGGCATGGAGAAGCGTCTCCGCCAAGTCGCCGTCCGCTCTCAAGGCGTCCTCTTCGCTCAGTGTCAGCTTTCTCCTTCTTCTCATCCGCCCCACAGCCCTCATCCACTCTCCCAGACGACTCTGGCTCCGTCGTCGGCTCCCATGACTGGGAAGAGGAGGTCCTCGAGGAGACGGGCGGTGACTTCTTGCTGATACACGTACGTCATCGGGCGCGTACAACCACCCCTGCCTTCTCTTCTCACACTCTATCTCCTCCCGAAAAGTACGCAGATCTTCGTCGCATCCTTGCCGAGTCCGCTCGCGAGCACGGCGCCATCCTCCGCAACAACTCTCGCGTCGTCGACGTACATGCAGACGCGGAGCGCCCCAACCTCACCCTCGCCAATGGCGAGGTCCTCACCGCCGACGTTATCATCGGTGCAGACGGATGCCATTTCCCCCAGTACCACATACGCAGGGCTATCATGAAGGCTCTCGGCCAACCAGACACCGAGACCCCCGTAGGCTTGCAATTGTTCAAGTAAGCTTTTTTTTTTCCTCCCCTCCATGCATGTATAGTCTCAATGTGTCACGACCACAGCACTATTGTGCCCCAGTCTGCGCTCGAGAAGCTCGACGATCAAGAGATGGTGCGACAGGTCCGGGCAGCCGTACGTTATATGTTCTGCTACCAACCTCGAGCTGATACTCATCGTCCGCGTTCTAGGGCAAGATCTTCTCGTGGTTCGGCCCCGACTACGGTGCTATCGGCTTCCCCATAGTAGGCGTGCTCATTTTCCACCACTTCTTACTTGTCGTCTGACGGCTTGCAAAGAAAGAATCGACGACAGGCGCGAGCCTCTTCACGCTCTTCGTGTACGTCGCACGGGCGGACGCAGAAGTCAATATCAACAAGGCAGAAAAGGAGCAGCTGCTTCAGTGTCTGACCGGCTGCGACCCGCGGTAAATGCGCACCACCATACTGGCCATTTCCGCATGCATGCTGACCGCTGTCCGCTGTCCTACAGATTGGTCACGTTGGCGCGGGAGTCGATCGATATCACTTGCATCCCCATGGTCGAGCGGCCATTCCTCGAGGAGTGGGTACACCCACAAGGCCGCGTACTGGCCATCGGCGAAGCCGCCCACCCCATATTTGTGAGCCAACCATCCATCCCTCCCTCCCTCCCCGTTTCCCCACACCACTTCACTTCACGCTGCTGACACCCGGGGACCGGGGACATAGGCAGGCTCGCTGTACACTATCGGGATGGCGACGGGGGACTCGGCGGCGCTCGGCCGGCTGTTCTCGCACCTGCACACGCGCGACCAGATCGACAAGTTCCTGAACGCGCTGCAGGAGATCCGCGAGGAGCGCGTGCGGCGCGTCATCCGCGCGGCGTCGGGCAACATCTTTGCGGTGAATTTGCCCCCGGGCCTGGCGGAGACGCGCGACCGCGAGCTCCGCCAGCGCGCGGAGAAGGGCCTGCAGACTTTCTTGACTACGACCAAGGGCAGTGCGGAGACGAGCGCGGAGATGGTGGAGGTGAGTGGGGCGTCCGTTGCTCGTTGCTCGCTGTTGGTGTCCCTTTCAGATGCTGAGACATTGTGGTTGGGTGCTTGACAGGCGATTGAGGATATCTTCGCGTACGACCCCGAGGATACGGCGGACAACTGGTGGGTCGAGTGGGGTATCACGCAAGAGCGCGCGGCGCGGATATTCGACGACACGCCGGTGGCCGTCCAGATGCGCTCAGGGTCGCCTTGAGTTCTGACCTGACGACGCGACGTCCGAAAGCCGTGTGCGTGTCGACGTGCAGTTCTCTGAGTCCCTCCGCGAGGATAGCGGGACGTGTCTGTCTCGCCTCCCTCATCTTACTTGGGTCCACTTCGTTCCTTTTCTCCTCACATTCACTCTTTGGGCACCGAGCGTCGTCGGGATCTACGTTGCAGTATCTGTCTTGTTTGTACCGTGTATTCTAGCCATAACACACACGTTGCACGCTTTCCCTCATCTCCGCCGATTCCCATTGGGACACATGCTCTTACCTCTCTGCCCCGCCTACCCCCCCTCCCCGCTCTCATCTTTTTTGTTTGTTTGGCATCCACATGTATATACCACACGCATCCATCCTACATCTTACATATCCTATCTTCCCGCATCCTGAATGTCGAACATCGTGTCTGTGGCTCTGTGCTGCGTCCCTACATGGCATGTATGTCGTTGTTGTCGCTCTGGTTCTGCTGATCTGATCTTTCCGTCCTCCACTCGACATTCGACACTCGGCACTCGACACTCGACACTCCGCGCACTTGACAGCGACAGCGGACTTGCGTTTCCCTCGAGGCTTTTCGGAACCGGAGTGCGGTGGTGCCTCGCTCTCGACTGTCTCTGGTTTCTTTTTTGTCTTCGCTGTTCCTTTGTCTTTTGTCCATATCGTTCGCCTCGAGGCTGGGCTTAGCGCGTCGGACCTCGGGCTGTCGACTCGGTTCTCTTCTCGCTTCGCAGGACGGCACAATGTGCGCATACGCAACGAGCCATGGTAGGTACATCGCGTCCAATCTCAGACCCGGTCTCAGGCTTGTCTCTGAAGCATGAGGTCTGAGGTCTGAGGCCTGAGGGTCTGCAGGGGCGCCGGACGGAGCAGGACGAAACCAGCTGGGTTGTGCGCGGGAAGCGTGCGTGAAGAGGTCTTGTGTATGTAGTACGATTTGAGGTCGACCCGCGATGAGCACTTGAGTCTTGAAGAAGCTTGCAGCCTAAGCGGCGAGTCGGAGTACATAGTACGAACTGAGATCCCGCTGCCCAGGCCTCGAGGCGCGAGGCGTGAGGCGTGAGGCGTTCAGTATAGCACCGGAGACGTGCATCGCGGGAAATCAGAACATCCGTCAGTAGAGTATACCGACCCGGCAGGCTACATAGCCGAGACACGCTCGTAAGCCGCACCACGCACGCGTTCTGCGACGCATACTTACATATATGACGACGTTTTCGGGGTGGTTTCTGCGTGGAACGGTGCGAGAGCTGCGCGTGCACACGCACCTCAGGC
The DNA here is from genome assembly GCF_003813185.1 of Lentinus tigrinus ALCF2SS1-7. NCBI lineage: Eukaryota > Fungi > Basidiomycota > Agaricomycetes > Polyporales > Polyporaceae > Lentinus > Lentinus tigrinus. Next base: position 522,469 of record NW_027137925.1, read on the forward strand.
TTGATTGAGCTTGGGACCTGGGACCTGGAACCTGGACTTCGAGGTACATGCGATAAGTACGGGGCCTGGCGAGCCCCGGGGATACGGAGGCTTTTGGGATTCTTGGGATTCGAGAAGGTGGGGAGAGGAACAGGGGATCCGGATTGCCAGATGGGTAGGCTTGAGCCTTGGGTAAATATGTCAAGTACTGTACGCGGTAAGTGCTATTATTAAGAGATCGTATCGATACTTACGCCGGCGCTGCCAGGGCGTTCCTGGGATGGACGTGTGCCACACGCATCCGCGTACGCATGTCCGTCGGAAGCAGGCTTCCTGCAGGCACGGAGGCACATCGTCAAGCCACCATCGTCAATCGTGATTCGTCAATCGTCAATCGTCACTTGTTAATTGAGAACCGTCGTATCGCGATAGATACATAGATGGATAGAGGATAGAGGAAATATGGTGCTCAAGCTCAAGAAACGCACGCGAGAAGATCGACAGGAACGTCAAAATGAACGGCGGGTGCAATGGTGCATTATGGCACATACAGTGTGTACTCGTACAGGATTAGGCGACGCCGCGCTAGATACACATAGTCGTACAAGGGTGATCCAACAAGAAGACTCCATGGCATGGTTGGTACCGGTACCTCTTCGATGGCCGTGGTAGGACAAATAGGGGACAGCGAATCGAAGAAGAAAGGCAGCGGTCAGCCAGCGTCCTCACGCCGACTCGCCCTGCTCCTCGAGGTACTCGCGGGCGTGTTCTTTGGCCTCCTCGGAGACGCGCGGGTCTGTTGGGGCAGTCAGTCAGCCCTTTGTCTCGATGACTTCGCATGAGTAAAGGAGACGTACTATGCAGAGCGGCCTTGTAGCCGGCCTTGACGCGGGTCTGGTGGAGGTCGTCACCGTCGTCGCTGCCGCCGGCAGCCTGAGCGTCGAGCATCTCGCGCGCATGCTGCTTCGCCTCTGCGCTCGTGTTGGGGTCTAGGGGCAGTCGTCAGCACGTGTCCGGAAGTTCTTATGCTCGAAAGGAGGACATACTGTGCAGAGTGGCCTTGTAGCCACCGAGGACGCGGTTGACCTCGTGGCCGCTCTGGTCCGTCGCGCCGGTAGAGTGGCCAGTGGCCTTGGATGTGTCGCTTGAGTGCTCGAGGCGCTCCTGTGCGCGCTCGCGGGCCTCGTCGGAGACGTTGGGGTTGTGGATGGCGGCCTTGAGGCCGGCGGCGACGCGCTTCTCGTGGTCGTAGCTGGACATGGTGGTGAGGTGCGTGGGTGGGTGTGTATGAGGTAAAGAAACTTGGTTGATTGTGTTGCGTTGACTGGGGTAGAAGAGAGTTCAGGGACTTGTGGGGAACGACGGTGAGGGGGTAGGGGTATATATGCACGAATGGAGGGTGACGTCAGGAAGTATGGAGCTGTCTGCTAGCAAAAGCACCACCGGTATAGACGACGGCGGTTGCCACAAAGGACACGGTGACTCGCACAGACAATACAGTATGGAGAATCTTTGTTCGTGAGGGTTGGAATTGGGGGAGAGCGGGGAGTGGGCGGGGCGACTGACGATGCGGTTAAGGTCCCACTTCTGGCAACACCACCCTGACGTCGGCGGTCCCCACTCCCTGTGTCCACAGGAGCACAAACTCTCGACGGCGGGCTCATGCGTCGAGGCCAGTCATCACATCCTCCAGCCGACCCCGCACATCTTCGACACGCCCGCCTTCCCGCTCCACCGCGTCGGTATGGAGCAGCTTCAGCGCAGCGCGAGCCTCGCGCGAAAACTCGAGCGACCGCTGCACGCTCGCTTCCACCGCCGCATCGCTAGGATTAGGACTTGAGCTTGCGTCGTCTGTCGGTGACTCGGCCTTGGCCTTGGCCTGCTGGGAGGATTGTGGGAGGAGAGAAGCAAAGTCTAGATCGGATGCGCGTAGGAGAGCGAGGTCGTGCAGCGTCGAGCTGAGGGGAAGAGGGTGCGTCTCTTTCGAAGTAGCCTTTTGCGGGGTAGACATGGTATAGCACGAAAGATGATCGATGAGTACGAGACTTGCAGCGTCGTCGTGGACGGAGTCGAGATGTCCTTCGCCTCTGAGTCTCTGGCACATCTTCGGCGCTCCCCACCACGTGACGGCGACCGACAGCTTGGACTTTTAACCTCCCTCCATACTCCCACTACGAACCTTTCATATCATGACTGATTGGCTACGGTCCAAGAATCGCAATAACAGCATCGTACAAAGCCTGAATAACATAAAACGGGCAAAACGACACCAGCAGGATTTGAACCTGCGCTCCCAGAGGGAAACAGATGATCGACCGATTCGAATCTGTCGCCTTAACCACTCGGCCATAGTGTCTTATATGTACTGGTCCAGCGGAAATTCCTGTCCAGGTGAACACTGCGTACTAGCAGCAGGGAGCAGCTTGATGGCGTTGCGTTCACGCGCGGTCCAAGTACGTTTGTCACGACAAGTTCTGTGTTGCCCAGCTCATACCATTCAGGAATTCCCCGGTGCCTCAGCGTATGCGGCAATGCTGCGTGCACCCTTGCGGCAGCTGTGAACAAACCATTGGTTGGCGGCGTGCATCATATGGTGAGTTCTCGCATTACGCTCGTCATCAATGCACCAGCATCGCGAGCTGCAAGGGCTTTTCTAGCTGCTCAAAACAGAACGTTTGCTTTGGCCACAGTCAGAAGGACGTTGGGCTCTCGCCAGCTACACAGAGGATTTCTTACCTATATTGTTCGTCCTCTTCGTCTATCTACGGGTTCTTCAAGAGTTCTGTCCACCTCGCTGGCTGAGCCTCCCATCTCTCGCTCACTCAGCGCTGCGTCTGCGCAGCTCTAAGTACCACTTCGTTCATGCGACAACAATGCCCCGGCCGGGCCTCTCATGGTCTCTACGCATTGTCGTAAGCACTTGATGTCGAGCTCCAAAATTCCGCGCGAAGAAGCACGCATGGTCGCCTGCGCAGTGCGCTGCATGGTTACCATCTCAACCTTGTGGTCATTGACGGGTTTTGTGAGTTGATAATCCTTCTAATTCACGACATCGCTCCTATTGACACACGCGCTCATGGGGCTCGTATGAGAACACCGCAGGAATCCGCGCGGCGACGTCTCTCTCTCCCTCCTCCTCGCATTCTCACTTCCCCTCGCATGGAACTCAGCTCAGTGCTAGCGTCGCGAGATGTGGCACCCTCTCCGAACGTCTCATATGCCCAGCTAGCGAACCTCACACAGGTTGTGAGCGTGATCGAAAATGACCTAACGCAGGCTGTCACGCTTGAGCAGTCCTTCCTGAAGCCAAGTATATTCAACGTGGCTCTGTCGACACTATTCTTCGGTATGTTCCAACGCAACGTAGTCGCAATGGTCGAGCTGACGCCGAATGAACTGCCCAAGGGTTATTCACCGTCCTCGCTGCGGTAGCAACCTATGTTCTCTTGTGCGTGGAGCTCATACGGTCTGACTTGCATCGATATCTTTACGTTAACCTGCTGCAGTTCGAAAGGCATCAAGCGCAGGACACCTGCGATCATGCTCGCAGCTATAGTCCTCATGTGGATGTCGACGCTGGCGTACTGGACTGGGACTCTCGTAGCGGCAGCCGAGGTCTACACCAACTTGCTAGACCTCACATGGCAGAATGTCGGCCACGCGGGTAACATGCTGGGATGCCTCTCGAGCCTGTCAGCCGTTGAATCGGACGCTGCATCGAGGGCTTGCTATCAGGAGCTGGAGAGTGGACGGTCCGATTATGCGGCGTACAATGTCCATAATTGTATCGGTACCGCGGCGCTGACGGTCAACGTGAGTGCTTCACCCTCTTTAGGTTGTTTTTCCCCGGTGTCGCAAGTAACGAGTAACCATTTGTCTATCAACAAAGGTCGTCATCGGAGACTCGGTCGTCTGGTGGCGTGCCTGGGTCCTCTGGCCAGGCAGTCGGGTTGTTCGTTCAGTCTGCATCATCATGATCCTGCTCACTACAGGTACGCACTCCCCCACCCATGTTTTTGTCCTCGTATGTGTATGCGTGTGCTGAAGTCTCCAGTAATGGGCATCATGGACACGCGCGATGCCTGCACCGTTGTCCCAGTGGGAATCTCAGTGGCGATGCCGACCAGTGCGATCATGTGGCTTCTTGTAGCTACGCGAGCCACCTACGGCACCATGTTCAGCGGGAATGCATGGGGCATCGCCGCGGCGCTGTCCTCTCTCCTGACGAACGTCGTTGCAACGACGCTTATCGCGTACCGCGCCTGGTACGCTTCCCTATGTCCTTCTGGACGAGAACATGCATGAACTCACAGCCCCGCACATACATAGGGAGCACCGCCGCATCATCATATCGTATTTCCGGGGATCTCCAAGGCACACGCAAGTAGAGCGGACGCTCGCGCTCCTTGTCGAGTCCGGTCTGCTGTACTGTGCCCTCTGGGTGAGTATTGAATCACCTTCACCTTCAAGCTGGAGTCCGACAGCAGTCACTCGTTATGTTGCAGGTCTGCATCGTGGCATACGCGCTCGCGTCCAAGTACCCCGTGCGCATAGATTCCGCGTTCGAGAACGGCTTCTACTACGTGATGGAGGGATGCATCGTGCCGCTCATCGTGAGTATCAGGCTTCCACTGGCAAGAGCTAGTCAGGCAGCATCGTCTCGTCGCTCACCGTGCGCTGTGCGCTTGTCTGCGAACTTACTAGGGCATGTACCCGACCCTCGTCATCATCGTCTGCGCGGTAGACAAGTCTCTCTACGAGAAGTCATTGAGTCACGACGGAGCGTGGAAGATGACGTCTATTGTCTTCGCTGACGCCTCTCCGACTCGCCCCCGCGGGACCCTCTCGGAGCTGCTGGGCGCGCATCATGATCCCGCCGCGGAAGATATAAGACCCTCATCGGAACATCCCAAGGACGAGTCGAACGGGCGCAGAAACATCGTGGCGCTGCGCGGCTCATGCCTTCCTAGTCATCTGTCTATGTAGACAAACGTCAGCGGGTGAGAACTACGCAGCGCTCACTGTCGTCCCCGTGGGTCGATATATGTAGAGGTCAGGGAAACATACACGTAGGCATTCGTCCATGCTGTCATTCATGGAAGGAAGGTATACAATATTCCCAGCGCTGTCCCAATAGGAACACGCAATGCAGGCGACAACTGGGTACAAGGGTGTTAGCAAGAATGTGGGACTCGGACGCGTAGTAAGAGGAAACAAGCATCGCCTTTACTCTCCCCTACTTCCCACACGACGAAGACACTTGACCCCAAGGTTCCGGCTGCATTCAGTTCCCATGATTTCACGTATTACACTTACCTCGCGACTCTCCGGTGGATAGCATGCAAAACCGAAATCTAGCAACACTGAGCAACACGTCGGGAGTATTTCTATGACAACCTTCACTAATTCGATGAGCTTTTCTGTACGAGTTATAAAAGACGTATCTCATCCCCAACGCTCTGACCAGATTGACCTGGAGTGTTGGTGCTAGTGCATGGTGGTTTGAAGCAGAGTTGGTCTAGGTCTGATCCTGGTCGCGAGACTTGAGCGCTACGTAAATTACACCGGAGCGCCCGCGTTTCGTCCTCCTCATCCTTGTTCCTCCATGTTCCGCCTCATCCAATCTTCAAGACCCGCAGCGCGTTCACGCTTGCTGCTCTCTTCGTCTCAACCAGGGCGAAGCGCCACGTTAACATGGAATACTCAGCTGCGTCATGCCTCGACAGATGCCAGCAGTAACGGCGCCGCCGGTGAGCGAGCAGGAACATCTCGTCCCTCCAGAACTTAATCGTAACTGCGTTCCGATGGACCCAAGACGTTCGGGCAACACTCATGGCAGAGCTTAAGAACGCAATGAAGGTGCGCCGTCATTCGTACGCTTGCTTGTGCGCGCGTGTTCACCAGAATCGGCTTTCACGCGCGCAGACGAAGGATACCGTGAAGTCCGTAACTATCCGGGTGAGTCGCACTTACTGCGCAATTGCCTCTCGCGTACCCATTGTTCGGTGCAGTCAGTACTGTCGGAAGTGTATGCTGCGGACAAGGCCGCGGCAGGGACCGCATCTCCTTCCGCTGTCGTAGGCATCTTGCGTAAAGCCGTGACCCGACGTGTACGTCCCCTCCCTCTCCTTTCCATCTCACGCACTGTTCTCAAGAAGGCACCAACTTTTCTGTGTATGATCTGCTCTGCTCCGCAGACCGATGCAGCGGCCGAGTTCGCGAAGGCTTCCCGTCAAGACCTCGCCGAGAAGGAGCAGCACGAAGCCGCGATCCTTGAAGCCTTCCTGCCCCCACTCCTCCCGGAAGCCGACATCGACAGGGTCCTCCGTGAGGTTCTCTCAACTCCCGCTGTCTCCGAGGCGGCGGCGAAGGGACCGCCGCAGAAGGCTCTTGGCCAGGTCTTCAAGGCGTTCTACGCGCAGGTCGACAAGTCCTCTGTCGACCCTGACTTGGTCCGGCAACGGGCGCAGGCACTGCTTTCTGAGGCGAAGTAGCGTTGATGTGGGCTTTCTGGATAGGCTAGTAGCGCGAGGCTAGTTCGTGGTGCGTGGGTGACGCACATGCGTATCGTTTGCTCAAAAATATCGTACGCGCCGTACAGTATAATAATGCAGATATAATGACACGGTCCATTCCTCGGAATTCTGCATTACCTGAGCGAACGATGTGCTAGAGACTTACTTGTCCCGGATGACGCCCTCTCGGCCGACCGCTCATGGATGCTTCGGTTGCAAAGTTTCTGGTCACTAGTGCAGTGTCAAACTAACCGATGGCACTGAGCATACGCGCAGCAACTCATGCCGCAGGAGTCTCACAAACGCTCAATCCCGGGAGCAGCTTGTGATAGGCGTCGCGCTCGTTGACCCACCTTCCCTCACGTATAGTCGATCTCACCTTTCTCTCGACCTCAGTTTCGTCTCGAACATAATCCGTCTTGTTGCGCGCCACAATCTACGCACCTGTTGCGATTGCGAGACACGATGCGCGCGGGCGGAATACACAATGGAATAGAGTACATACATAGCACCCACTGTTTTTCGAAACTCGGATTTTTGTATCCCCGCTGGTAGTAGGGGCAACCGAGGCTCGCCCGATCCTCGTCGGAAGAAAAGTGGTGGACAGTCACAAAGAGTGACCATGAGCTGAGAGGAACACCGCCCGTTCACTGCCGATTGCGTCTTCCCTTCACTCCTGAAAGGCGTCATAAAAGCAGCGTACCAGTATATAGTTGCTATACGTTTTTCCCTGGATGGCTGGAGGCATCCTGTATCGATGATCTTGTCGACGCGTCGTAATGAGACGCGTCGCGTCACGCGTTACGAGACGCGTTCTGGGCATTGAATTTGACTCCGTGTTGGCCACAGCTTGACGACACGCCGTTACTGCTTGTCGTCCACCACCACCACGATGCCGGCTTGAATATTGGCAGCTATCGATTTTCGGCGTGCACAATGGGAGTCAGCGACCTCTGGGACGTGAGTTCACTTTCCGAGTCATCCTTTCCACGCAACGTCTCCTCACCAATTTGCAGATCATCAACAAAGCCGGCCAGTCGCGAGCTATTTCCCAACTCGCCTTCAGCAAAGGCTTCGAGGAAAACAGCAACGGGACTCGCACCCTCCGCCTCGGCATCGACGCTAGCATCTGGCTTCACCACGCCTCCTACAGCGCCGGCCCCAAGGGCCAGGACCGCGGCGCAAAGCCGGAGTTGCGCACCCTTCTCTTCCGCCTTGCCACACTTTCCAAGCTTCCGGTGTCGGTTCTTTTTGTCTTCGATGGCAGGCAGCGTCCGAAGGTGAAGAGGGGGAGCAAGATGGGCAAGTCGGGCACCCACGGGCTGGCTAGGGGTTTCAGAGACATCATCGACTTGTTCGGCATGGACGCGCGCGAGGTGAGCAAACCTCTTTTCTAAGCCCCCTTTTTAGGCACAAAGCGGTCTCTACAGGCTCTGGGTGAGGCAGAAGCTGAGCTCGCCTTCCTCAATCGAAGCGGAGCCATCGACGCTATCATTACCGACGACGTCGACTCCCTCGTCTTTGGTGCCCGTATGATCCTCAAGAAGTGCGTCTGTTTACGTTTCTATATTACTCTATTGCTTACCTCGTGTCAGCTCGAGCATCAACCTCACCGGAAACAAGTGCAACCCCGCCACGGATGCGAACGGCAAACCAAGCAAATTCCACGCCAACGTCTACACTGCCGAGGAGCTCGCTCGCCACCCTGATGTACAGATGTCGCGCGGGGGTCTCGTACTGTTTGCGCTCCTCGCAGGCGGAGACTACGGAAAGGTGCGTCAATACCTGTCATGCACGCGTTATCCGTACCTAAGACTCTCATAGGGACTGCACGGGTGTGGCAAAGACACCGCGCATGCGCTTGCTCGCCTTGGATTCGGAGACAATCTCCTGCAAGCATACGAGCACCGAGAGGCCGTCGACTTCCCCGCCTTTCTTGAACAGTGGCGCCACGACATCCAGCAGGAGCTGCGTACGAACTCGCACAGGCTCATGAAGCGCGCGCATCCGAACATCGTTGTCCCCCCAGACTTCCCGCCCATGGACCAGCTCGACATGTATTTCGACCCCCTCACGAGCGGTCGTAACGGCGGGGCTGGTGGTGGGCCCCCGCGCGCCCGCCGGCCGATCGACCTCCCCGGACTAGCGCATTTTTGTGAGAAAAACTTCACGGAGTGGGGGTATCGCACGCGGATCCTCGAAAGGTTCAACAATTTCCTGCTAGAGGGCCTCGTCATGGCCGTCCTCAAGACAGCCGCCGTCGAGGCAGATAAGCGCGAGGAGGACAGGCGCATCCGTGCTGGAGCCGCGCCGGGACACGAGCGCGTCCGTGGGCTGCTCAACCCTGCTCCGCACGAAGGCGTCGGGACTTCTGCTACGCTCGTCAGGCGGTGTCTCATGCCGAAGAAGATCACCCGGAGGACAGGCAATGACGAACGTCTGGCACATGTTGCGGCGGCGTTCGTGAATCGAGGCACCCCGGAGCCTGAGGAAGAGCTGCGTGGGGTCGTGGAGGATGTCGAGGACCGCTATCCTCTCATTGTCGGTATCACGCGCACGCGGCAGCACGTCTCGACGGACAAGATGCTCGAGTACCGCGTTGAGATCTGTCCGCGTCAGCTCGTCGAGATCGCCAACTCGGGCATCACGGGGATCCATCCGGACCCGAAGCAGTCCGGGAGGGCGAGGGACAATGACGACGAAATGGACGACGAGGATGATGATGAACCTGGGTCTGGCGGGAAGAAGAGAGGCTTGAACGACAATATACTCAAGTGGATCCCCGCGTCGATCATGCGCCAAGTCCATCCTGCTCTTGTCGAGGAATACGAGGAAAAGGTCCGCTCAAAGCAGTCGAAGAAGTCTCCTAGGAAGCGGGCAGCAGCGTCTCAGTCTCAGGCTGGTGCTGCAGCCGAGCTACAGCCACAGCCGACTACGGGTGCAGGCACCCCGACTGGCAGAGCTAAGCCGAAAGCGAAGGGCAAGGGACGCGCTCAGGCGGATGACTACGACTACCTCGCTGTGAACCCATACGCGTCCGGCGCAGCTGCCACGGAAGACATCGACGTGTTCAAGGAGTCGTCCCTCCCATTACGCAACTGCGGGTTCTTGTTCACTTGGCCTGACCCGGACGACCCCGACCGCCTCGTCATCGACTCGGAGCGTGATGACCTCCCGACCACTGTTGTATACGCCGAGATCGACGCCCTCGTTGGTACGATGTTTACCGAGTACACAAACATCGTGCCTTCTGCTCGTCCTCGTCCTCGTGCACGCCAGCCTGCTTCTGCGTCAACTCAGTCCGGGAGAAAGCAGAACGTCCCCGCTCCCCCTCCCGCCGCTAGTCAGAACGCTGCCTCGCAGTCCTCCAGAAAGCGGAAACAACCAACTCAGCCTCAACCTGAAGATGATGACGACGACCCATGGAGCGAGCCCGATGACCACGACCCGCTTGCGTTCATGAATACCGCCATTGATCGCATACTTGGCGCACCTGCGGGTCAGGCTAAAACAGCGAAGCGCGGGCGTGGCAGGCCTCGCGCGTCTGCTCCGTCTGCTAGTGCACGCAGCGCCGCGACGCAGAAGGATAAGGGCAAGGGTCGAGCGGACGTGGGACCCGCTGCTTCCGGGCAGCCGCCGAGCAAGCGCAGGCGGACGACACTTGGTGGTACTGGTGCTAATGCTAGTGCGTTCGCAGACGACTTGGGCGAGGGACCGTCGACGAGTGCTAGCCAGACCCGTGCAAGCGCAAGTGCCAGTGCGAGTACGTCCCAGAGCCAGGGACGCGCTAGTGGCTTTGCGAGGTTGTACTCATTTGACGATCTGCCAGGCTCGCGCTCGCCGTCGCCACCGTCGTGGAGCCGTCCTTCGTCTCCCGCACCCCTCCCGCCTTCCAGCATGCCGGTGCTATCGTCCTCCTCGTTCTCTGCCCGTCCATCCCAATCTCCGGCTCGGCTTGTCGTACCCCCACACAGGAAGAGTCTGCCCTCCATTGGAGACGACGTCATTGAGCTCACCAGCGACTCGGACGACGACGTCGGTGCCGTTGGTAGTGCGGTCGATCTCAATGACGACGAGGCTTTTTGGAGTAGCCTTCCAGGCTTCAATGGGCAGCCGTCGCATTATAGTTTGCGGAAGGCACGGGAGTCACAGCAGTCGCTCCATGACACCGCGATCGATTCGGACTCGGACGCGGAAGACGACGCGATGGACCAGGACCGGGACCTCGAAGGGCTGAACGGCCTTGGCGCGTCACAGTTTGCCAGTACATCGTACGCGCCGAAGTCTCACACCACGTCACAGTTCCGCGGCTCTGGATCTTCCATCTCGGCGGCCGGAAGACGGTCGTATCGCGATCCTCCCATCCCGTCTTCGTCCCAGGAAAGTGTCCTCGACTCGGGCGACGACTTCTTCAAGAACGTGAGCGCTATCAGACGCTTGGAGTGAAGAACCTTCAAGCCTATGTTTATGTTATTCACTACGTTATTCCGTAAGGTATCTGATCTACTTTTATCACGTCCCTAGTACGTACGTTACACGTCTTCATGGTTACTACGAACACCTACTATCTACTATTCTTTTATCTACGAATCACTACTATTTCTCGGACCTCGCGATACATTACTCCTCCCCATCCGACAGGCTACCTACATCATCATCCCACCTAGTTCGTCTACCGTATAAAACTGTCCTGTTCATTGCATATCTTGATAGTCTCAGAAATGTACCTTCGAGCTTAGTCCCCTCTAGTCGGTGTTGTGCAGCGAATAGATAATTCGAGCTATTAGCTCCGAGTTCCCATGACCAACCTGCGGCGGCGGTCGTAGCTCACAATTCGAGGGTACGTGCGACGAGCGTGAGAGATGCGCAGAACGACTGGGAAGAGTTGACAGCACGTTGTGGGTCCATCGTGATCGTGGTCATTATGCGTGCGTGCTTCTCCGAATTCTTGAGATCACTTTACGCCTCGAGCCGCGCTAATTGCACTAACCGCGCTGCGAGACGCCGCTGTGCTTCGTCTCTTACTCTTGCGGGTGATCGTCACTCTGGAAGGTGTTCTGTGCTTTCTGAGATATCATCCTGCTCGAGCAAAAAGGGCGCTTGAGATTGATGCTGACGCGCTTCGATGTGGGGTTAGGCGGTATAGGTTTCCACATACTGATCCTAGTGAATATCCAAAATACAAGCAAGACCACGATAGGCGGTTAGATGGAAGACTCCGGGATCGTCACGACTAAGTGTAGGCCGCGGCCTCCGGGGAAAGCGTCCGATGAGAAGGCGGCCGTCCGATTAGAGCGAGCCATACACTGGCTTGCCGTCGATGACCGTGGCGACGACCTGAGTAGTGAGCAACTCCTTGGGCGGAATTGACATGATGTCGGCGGACAAGACGACAAAGTCGGCTAGCTTCCCGGGCGTGATGGAGCCAAGGATGTCTTCGGAGAACGAGGCGTACGCCGGGTCGAGCGTCATGCCTGCGGCCGCAAGTGCGAAACCCACGGAGATCGAGGTAAGCGGGTATGAGGCGTATTACAGTGTGCGACGCAGCGCGGAACATTGGGTCAGCATACAGCGTCTGCAGCGGGAGAGACATCATGCGCGAGCACTGGTACACACCTTTGAGCGCCTCCTCGCGCGTCATGCGTTGCTCGGGAAACCTGGAACACAAAGTCGACAACCCCAGACAAAATAGGTGAGTTGAGTGTGCGAGAGGAAGGAGAGGATGGGGGAAAGGTACGCACCAGCCGCCAGGGCCGTGTGGGGATGTGCCCTCGCGCGAGACGCGCGTGATTGCGGCGTAGAAGCCAGCGAGGGGGTTCATGTCTTCGACGGGAAAGTCTGAGCCCAGCGTGATGCGCGCACCGTTCTCCATGATACTACGGAAGGCATAGAGGCCTTTGACACGTTCCGGGCCCTGCACCAAAGCGTGAGCGCGTTCGGGCAAAGGGGGGCCAGTTCGCACCAGACGTACCAGACGAGCTTCGCCGAACCACATATCACTAGTCCTGCGAGTATTGTGGCCGGTCAGGGTCAGCGAGAAGAGGGTGCAACGCATGCGAAGTCAGAACTGACGCGTGTGTAGGTTGAACGCTGGCGATGACTGCCCGTCACCCGTGATCGTCAGAAGGCAATTAGCGGTCAGATGGGGGCGACACGTACCGCCGAGGTCGCCAAAGCGCGCCATGTCCTTTGGGGCCAGAATCTGGGCATGCTCGAGCCGTGGGCGGAGCGCCGTGACGTTGGCCGAGGCGAGCGCAGCCTCGAACGCGTCCAATACAACGCCGTTGGCGCGGTCGCCGATAGCGTGCACATTCTATATTCAACGAAGAGTGATGGGCGGCGAGAGAAACCATGCAAATGGAAAGTTTGACGCACCACTTGCCAACCGTCTGCCATAAATTTGGGGATAAACTCATTGAGTATCTCCGGCGACACTCGCATGAACCCGCGCGTCTCGGGGTTGTCTGTGTAAGGCTCATAGAGCTGTGAGGGAGCGGTTGAATTGTGTGAAGAATTATCGGTATATTCATCTTGCTCACCGCTGCTCCGCCTGAACGCAGGGCGCCTGAGGAACACGTCGTGAGACGCTCAATCGCATGACGATGGCCGAGATGGGGAGTTGCTCACCATCTCCGACAATCTTGACGCTGCGCACCGTCAGCCGGTTGTTTCCTGCACGAATGATCTTCTCAAACGAGTCTCCCCAATAGGGTGCCGTCTCGTCAAAGTACTTCATGCCGTAGACCCGAATCTGCGAAGTATCTATCTGTCAGGACACGGCAGGCGACCATGGGTACCGCTTGGTGTTGAGTTACCGGAAGAGTTCCTGCATTTGCTTCTCTTCCGTGCGATGAGAAAAAGATAGCATGGAAGCCGGTTGCGTCTGACTCACCTCCTGAAAAATTCGAGGGGGAGAGGGTTCAAGTATGCGTCGTGCACAGACGTAAGACCGACTGCATGCGCGTCCTTGACGGTGACGTCGAGGCGCTTCTTCAGAGTAGCGAACGATGGCGGAGGCTGAACAGCGGTCACAAGATCGCCTGCGATATCCAAGAAGACGCCTGATCAGGTCGCATGTCAGTGGGTGTCTAAAGGCTTCGCGTACTGCAGGTACCAGAACGAGAGTAGACGCACCGGTAGGCCTTCCAGACGAGTCGCGCATGATCACACCACCCTCTACTTCGTCCGGGATGGGTTCCATTGCCTGCAGGACAACATTCGATACCCAGTACCCATGTCCGTCCTTGCTCCGCAGCACGATAGGTCGACCAGCCACTACAGGGTCGGCTTCAAATGCTGCCTGGAAGATGAAATTCGTGAATAGAAGCAGAAGACGACGCCACCAAGACACACCGATGTCGGCCACCGCTCGAGAAGCCACTTGGTGTGGTCCCAGCCCCAGCCTTCGACCCATTTGGACTTGTCGTTGAGGATATCGGGATCGGATAGGATATAATCTCTGACATTCTTGACGGTTTCTGGGAGGTACAAGAGGGTTATCAACTTACCATTAAAGGGAATTAAGCCGCACAAACCTTCTATGCTTGATGTGCCCTCGAGCGGGATCTGTTTCTTCTCGCCGTACTCAAGCACATGCGTGTGGGAGTCTTAGAACGACCAAATTGTCAGTGACTGCTCGGAAGAGAACGCATGCGACAAGAACGACACGCACCACTCATACCAGGAACCACGATCTGACCTGGCTCGAGGTACCGAACTTGAAGCTGTCCAAGTGACGTCTTACGCCAGAGCGATTGAACGTGTTCTGTAAACAGCTTATGGTAAGTACACCAACATGTGCGCTTGAGCAGTGGATGTACCGAGTGAGCCAGTGGACACGAACTTGCCATCCTTGACCACAAGACATTGGGCGCGCAGGCTGTCCGGGTCGACAGTATAGATTTGAGCGCCTTCACGGGAGCAAACCGCGTAGGATCCAGACAGTGACGTCTGTTGTGACCGAGAAGCAAACGAGTCGTAGTAGAGATAACCCGAGAGCACAAGGGCAAGGACCGCCAGGAGGTGCTTGAAGGTGCGACTCCGGGCCGATGATGTTTGCCGCGTAGTGAATGCGGAGCCCGAGGAGATCCTAACGGCAGCCTTCTCTGGATCGGCTTCTCTGTTGGCGCCGTGTACGACAAACATGTCCGCCGCGGACTTGGCCTTAGAATCAAGAGTGTCAGACGACATGCTGAGCTAGCACCAGTGCGAAGGGGTCGTGAGAGACTAATCAATGACTGAACCACGATCTCCGCCGTCAGAGCCTACCAAGAGTTGTGAGCTTGGCATAATTCAGGGAGTGAATTTGATACCAGGGCACCTGTACGTCGCAGAGTATGCTATAGGACCCCAGGGAATGGTGGTCGTCGAGGGACAAGTCGTGATGAACTCTGGCGAGGACCCTTCGGTCAGGCGCTGGCGATAAGATATGCGGCCGGCTGCGGCCCGGCAACACTGAAACCTCAATTTCATCTACTACACCCACAACCCGCATGCTCTGACATATAATGCGAACCATCGAGCAGAGTTGCTAGCACGGCTCAGCCTCTACACAGCCAACTACACCGAAGCCGACGGCCCAGCTGCGAAGTCTCCCCGCCGTCATGGTGAAGGAGACGTGAACGAGCAATGAGGAAAACGGACGACGGGCAACGTGTAGTCCCCCAGCCTGTTGAGACCACCGACACGTACTCATGGTAGCGGAGTCTACATTCTACCCAACACGAGCCTCGATATCACACTTTCGACTCGGCTGAGCAGGCAGAAATTCTGCCAGTATCTGTTGAGTGCTCTTGTCGATCCGCCTCAGAGCGGATGACAAGAGGCCGACGGCAGGATATATCTGTTACTATACAATGCGGTTAGACAGTACGGACATGAGCACCTATATCTCAAAGCCTTAAGCCCTTTGATCGGCGACAAATTCCTCCTAGTTTCCGTGATGTTTAAGTCGGCTTCGGCAATGACGGCGACGGAGTCCTAAATGGAGCCGTACACAGGCCTGCCGTCCATGACAGTCGCGACGACACGCGTGGAGAGGACATCTTTGGCGGGGATAGTCATGATGTCCTTCGATAGCACGACGAAGTCGGCGAATTTCCCGGGAGTGATGGACCCGAGGATGTCTTCGGTGAAGGACGCGTAGGCCGGGTCGATCGTCATACCTACAAGTACGCGACGGCATCCAAGTAGAGTCAGCAAGCTTCTATCGGGAGAGAAACGAAACGGAGCGGTACGCACCCTTTAGCGCCTCCTCGCGGGTCATGCGCTGCTCGGGGAACCTACGGGCATAGTCAGCAAACATAGACGTTTGAAACGAGGGCCATGAGACTGGGGATGTAACGTGAAGATACGCACCAGCCACCAGGTCCGTGCGGGGATGTGCCCTCGGGCGAGACGCGGGTAATAGCGGCGTAGAAGCCAGAGAGGGGGTTCATGTCCTCCACGGGGAAGTCCGAGCCGAGCGTAATGCGAGCGCCGTGGTCGATGATGCTCCGGAAGGCGTAGAGGCCCTTGACGCGCTCGGGGCCCTGTGGCGACGTCAGCGTGTGTCTGTAGAGTGTGTGGAGGGGGACAATTGAGTTTGAGTTGGACGTACCAGACGATCCTCAGCGAACCACATGTCGCTGATTCTGTGTGAGAGTAGGGGAGCATGTCAGGGTCACCCGGGCTAGAGTACGACATGTGAGAAATGGGGGAACTAACGCATGTGTAGGTTGGACGCTCGCAATGACTATCCATGATCATCAGAAGCGAATTAGCGGTCCGATTGTGCCCCAAGAGCTAATGCACGCACCGCCAAGGTCGCCAAAGCGGGCCATATCCTTCTGGGCGAGTATCTGCGCGTGCTCGAGGCGCGGGCGGAGCGCCGTGACGTTTGCGGACGCGAGCGCGGCTTCGAACGCATCCAGGACAACGCCGTTGGCGCGGTCCCCGATCGCGTGCACGTTCTACATCCGATAATTGATGAGAGCACGGTTGGTGAAGAAGAAAGTAAAGTGGACGTACCACTTGCCAGCCGTCAGCCATAAACTTTGGGATCACGTCGTTGAGCTGTTCAGGCGCTATGCGCATGAAGCCGCGCGTCTCGGGGTTGTCTGCGTACGGCTCGTACAGCTGTCCGCCCCAGATCGGAACATAGATGAGCACGTCGCCGCTGATGAACACAAATTAGTGTCTGAGGGAGGACGTACCGCTGCACCGCCCGACCGGAGGGCGCCTTTGGGAGCGGTCAGTACTCAGTTGGGAGTGGGAGCCGCCCATCGGAAGAGAACAAGGGCGGATAAGACTCGGAACGCACCGTCTGCGAATATCTTGACGCTGCGGACGCTCAAGCGGTTGTTCCCCGCGCGGATGATCTTCTCAAAGGAGTCGCCCCAGTACCCTGCGGTCTCGTCAAAGTACTTCATGCCGTACACCCGGATCTGCGACAGGTGTCAGCACACCATGGGGACGGCGAGACGTGAGATGGAGTTACCGGAAGAACGTGTTCGTTCGCTTCCCTGGAGCGCGCGCAAGGTTAGTACGACAGGAAGCGGAGAAGTCACTGTGCATGGTGGCGTACCTCCTGAAGAACTCGAGTGAGATCGGGTTGAACCCGGCGTCGTGCACTGAGGTGAGCCCGTACGCGTGTGCGTCCTTGACCGTGGCCGCGAAACGCTTCTGGAGTGCCTTGTACGTCGGTTCCGGGCGGACCACGAGGTCCTGCGCGTTGTCAAGGAAGACGCCTGGCGAAGGGGTTCTGTGGGTGAGTGCCCGGCTCAGCTGGGGAGAAGCTGGAGAGACACACCGGTCGGTCGGCCGAAGGAATCGCGTACGATGACGCCACCTTCGACTTCGTCCGGGATCGGGTTCATCGCTTGGAGGACGGCGTGCGACACCCAGAGCGCATGGCCGTCTTTGCTCTGAAGGACGACAGGGCGACCGGCCACGACTGGGTCTGCTTCGAGCGCGGACTGTCGGTTGGCGTATTCAGCCTCCAGTGTTTTCGCCGGTGATGATGAAGAGGACGTACGGATGTGGGCCATTCTTCGAGTAGCCACTTCGTATGGTCCCAGCCCCAGCCTTCGACGTACTTGGACTTGTCGTTCAGGATCTCCGGATCGGCTTCGATGTAGGCCCGGACCCGTCCAACGGTTTCTGCATCGCGATGAGAATACTGTTGGCGCCGAGGATATATATTATACCCACCAGTGATGCTCGACGTGCCCTCGAGCGGCATCTGCTTCGTCGCTCCATACTCGAGAACATGGGTATGCGAGTCTGCGGGGCAAAGAGTTGTAGCGGGTCAACGGAACAGAACGAGCAGGACACGCACCGCTGAGACCCGGCACGACGATCTGGTCCGGCTCGAGATACCGAACCTGGAGCCGCCCAGCAGACGTCTCGTGCCAACTCGATTGGACGTGATCTGTCGAAAAGAAGCAGCAACGTCTTAGTATTGCTTATAGGCACCGAGCGGGCGGCCGCATGGGCGACGGGACGCACCGAGTGATCCGGCAGAGACGAACTTGTCGCGCCGGACGAGGAGACACTGCGCACGGGGGTTCGCCGGGTCGACGGTGTAGATCTGCGGGTGCGCGCCTTCGCGGGAGCATAGTGCGTATGCGTCAGGGAGCGGGGCCTGGCCCTGATCCGTGCTCCCCACGAATTTGTCGTACGCAAGGTACGCCGAGAGCGCGAGAGAGAGAACCCCGAGGAGGAGCTTGGGCGTGTTCCCCGACGTGGGGTGTGGTGGGGTGGACTCGACGGGTTTGCTGGAGTCGGATGTGTTAGCCTTCTCGGGCGTTGGCCGTCGGCGGAGGCGGGAGTCGTCGGTAGGAGCCATGATGTCGGTGTCAATATCGATGTCAGTGTCGGGATCGGGCTGCTTGAGGGAGGACGTGGGCGGTTGTGGGAGCGTTCCGGACGTGTGGGGCTATAAGTAGAGGAGGTGGTGAGAAAAGAACGCGTGCTCGCACGGTGACACCATCTGGAACGGTGGAACAGGAGAGGAATGCGGAGCGCGACTAATGCGGTTGGGAGGGCAGAACCAGTCATCAGGCAGGCATGAGTCGGAGTCGCGCGTGCAGACTCGAAACGAGATCGGCAAAGGGATGGCGCAGGGTTGCGAGCAGCGTATTTCCTCGTCCGCGCTCGTCTCAGCGCTCGGGAGAAGGGCGCCGAGCGTCAAACCATAACATAGAGCGCGCAGCGTAGCGTTTAGACCCGGGGATCGCCAGCAGCGAGGGAAGGCGGACGAGATGGCCAAGGCAGATCTGATTGCGGAAGTTTCCAAGGCACAATCCGGGGCTCGGACAACACTTCTGCATCATATGTAGATCAGTAAGTGCGGAATTTGAGTGCGAGACTACTTACGAGTGCACCTCGCCCCTCTGATGAACGGGAACACATGGCCATTGAGAATAGATGAAAGGGAGGGCAGGTCTCCGCAATACCACTTGCAGATGAACTAGCGCAAAACCATGCGGAGACTCAAGTATCATTTTTGCGTACATGAGAAGATCAGACCTGTGCCAATCGGTGCCACACTGCCAGAGCACACCAACCTTGCCTTTCTGGATAGGCACTGGCAGAGACTTGTGTGGTGGGCGTCCCTTCGAGCCGGGAAACCATTACTTCCCAATACACAGCGGGTCGTGTTGTACGACGTCTCGCCTTGATCTCGACTATGTCAAGTTGTGGAGACGCTCGAGTGATGAGGGTATTGAAAGTTGGGTTGTTGACGAAGAGCTTCTCACGCAGCCAGCTTCTGAGGGCGTTTCTCGACTGCGAGATGGACGCTCTAAGAGCGTCTGCGGATGTAGGTGTCGCTCACGAAAGAGCGAGCGCGACTAAGTCTAGGGTTTGCCTGCCAGGAAAGCATGGTTCATCTCGGTAAATCTCGGCATGGTTTCATCCCAGATGGACGACGAACAACCACGCAGAGACTTACCCCGACAAGCACCCCTCGATCACCACGGCGACCAAAATATGAATGAAGTCAGGGAAATAACCGACTCTTACTCACCTTGCTTGTCGGGACTCGTGCCTTCCGGATGCTCGTCGTCAAGACAAGAACACGACCTCCAGTCTCACTCCTGTGCAAATCATACCCGGAATGTCGGGCCGAGCACACCGCAAGCACGTGGCTGTTAAGCACGTGACGGCCACGTCGGTGTGGCGTCACTGTGCGCGTCGGGCGTGTTTCCCGCCTTCGTCTCCGCCCTTCTCCTCGTCGCCGCCGCCGCCGTCCTCGTCGTTGCTTTCGCACTGCTCATCACCGTCGGACGTGTCTCTGTGTCGCGCACACGGCTAAATTTCTTGCTTTTGGATGCCTATTCACGATGTCCTCCGCCAACGAATGCAGCCTCTCACGTCGGCCATGACCTCCAACAGGATCTTCCTCTACTGCGTCCTCAGCACCTTCGCCGTCGTCGCCACCATCGCCAACGCTTGTCGTGCACACAGTAACTTTTACTCGGTATCCATATACCTCTCCAGGAGCAGCCGCAGCGTCTTGGTACGTGTCCCGCCTCGTGTGTCTTGACCTTCATTCACCTCGATCCAAGCTTCTCGCCAACTTCGGATTCCTATGCTCTCTCCTCTTCGGACGTGTTCTCCAAAAGCTCTTCTTTGGTACCCTGCAGCCCCGTGAGGTCGAGGTGCGTCTCACAGCCTTCCGCGTACTCCGAGGACCGCTCACCCTCCGCATATTTCCTAGCGTCTGTACGATCAGACATGGATGTTCGTCACCGAGTCCCTCCTCGCCTTTACCATCTTCCGCGACGAGTTCGACGTGCCCTTTCTCCTCATGTTTGGCTTCCTCCTCTTCGTCAAGTGTTTCCATTGGCTCATGGCCGACCGGGTCGAATCCGTGAGTGCCCTCTCTTGCTTTCATTCCCTCCGGGATCGGTCGACGGCGGATCCATGTCAAGACTTGTCGTACTGGATCTCCTGGTCTTGTCTTGGTGACACATTGACTACTCTTTCGCTGCCTCCTGTTGCCCTTCATCGTTCGGTCCGAGTGACCTGGGGTCAGGGTCGCCGCAGCGCACGCGGTCGTGCCCCTCCAACGTAACCTATCATAGTGACGCTGAGCATTCGCACTGGGGCCGCCGGTACATGTCGATGTCCCGCGGAATTCCGCGGTACGCCAGCACTTGTAGGCATCGAACCTCCCTGGAAGACCACAAAACCACGATCACGATTTTATACTGACGCAGTCGGTGAGCCAAAAGACTGGCTCGCACACATCGTCCTTGGCGGCGATGGGGCTGGAGATCGACTTTCGGTTCCAGACTCCTTCTCGTCGCTCGGACCTGGCCACCGTACTCCTATGTGAGACCGCGCGAAGCAGTCGTAGCTCAAGGGATTAGTTGAGGGAACGTATTCAGATGTACGGCCTGGGGAACGTCGCTACTGTTCCATTTCGTAATCCCGATGGTTCCCTCATGTGCTCGCCTAGTTCGTTGAGCGATGTCCACCGACTTCTCCCGCGTTACCGCGTTATCAATGCTCCCGCTGACCGCTATTTCCTTCTAGATGGATCAGACGACGTATCCCGGACCGCCGACCCTGTTCCACGTTCGCATGAACTGCCTCTTCTTCGTCCTCTGGGCGGTAGACAGCGTCATGTTCGCGTTCGCAGTGGAGAGTACTCTGACCAATGGTGTGGGCGGCATGGTCCTCTTTGCGAGCGAGGTGCGTCATCCTTTGGCTTGCATGCCGTACCGTTCCCTCACGAACGTGTTCACCAATTCAGTATGCCATCCTTCTTGCGAGCGCCCTCAACGCAATATTGCGTTATATTCTGTCACTGTTGGACTTGCGCAGAGCGCGCACACGCGGTGGCGAGAACGCTCCACCATGGGAGAACAAGTCAATGTACATTTTCTACATCGAGCTCCTCACCGGTGCGTTTGTTTCTAATACGCACGGCGCCTACATGCTCATGCGGCCCTGCAGACTTCCTCAAACTTGCGACGTACATGACGTTCTTCATGATCATCCTCACGTTCTACGGCCTTCCCCTGAACATTATCCGAGACGTGTTCGTCACCGCGCGCTCGTTCATCACGCGTCTGCGCGCGCTCGTGCGATACCACAACGCTACCCGCGACATGGATCGGCGGTACCCCGACGCGACAGAAGCTGAGCTTGCGGAAATGTCCGACCGCACCTGCATCATCTGCCGCGAAGAGATGCAATCACGACAGGCGGCGGCCGCAGGCCAGCCTGCGAACGGCGAGGCCCAGCAGCAGCAGCACGACCAGCAACAGCCGCCCGCAGATGGACCCAACATGACGCCGAAGAAGCTCCCGTGTGGACACATCTTCCACTTCCAGTGTCTCCGATCGTGGCTTGAGCGGCAGCAAAGCTGCCCGACGTGGTTAGTGCCTCTCAACCCTGCGCGGAGATCCCCACGGCTCGCTGCGTGGTGATCTCATTTCGAAGCTTCTTGCTGATTTGCGTTCGCTAGTCGACGAACCGTGTTGGAAAATAATACCCCGCAAGCTCAGAATCGAGCGCCGGGGCAAGGCCAAGCCCCTGCTCGCCCTGGCGCCGCACCCGCACCCGGTGGCCCGCAGGCTCAACAGGGCGTCGCGGGAGCTGCTAACCCCCTCGGTGTACTAGGGCGCTTCTTCGGTCTCCCACCCCAGCCGCCCGCTCCGAACGCCCAGTTCCCAGGTGCACAAGGCCAGCAGTTCGCGCAGGGGGCCGTTCCTCCGTTCCAGCAGCAGCAGCAGCAGCCACCCCAGGCTAACCCAGGATGGGGTGCGCCGATGCCTGGACACGTTCCGCCACCACCGCCTCAGCCGTTCTACGATCCCATGGCTGGATGGCAGCACCATGTTCCCGGCCAGCCGATGCAACCGCCGCAGTTGCAGCCTCCTCCTATGTACAGGGGCTTCTATGGGCCTGGGCAGGCGTGGCAGCCATGGGGTGACCCTCGTTTGTACGCACCTCCGCCGCAACAACAGCCCGGACAACAGCAACCTGGACAACCGCGGCCGCAGGATCCCTCTTCAGCCATACCGCAAACTCATGAGCCTGGCGTCTCGCAAACGTCCACGCCAACACCTACGACGAGCGCGAACACGGACACGAACACTGTAGATGAGGGAAGTGAGCCGAGTACGCGTGCTCGCTCTGCGTCTCCGGACGAGCGTCCGAACGACCCACGTGCTGCTGCCGCCCTAGCGGCGCTCCGGCGGCGCCAAGTTCCATCTGCATCTGCTGCACCATCCATATCGGCGGCTGAGAGTTCGGGTCGGAGCACGGGTGTTTCTGGTGCGGCGCAGCCTCCATCCGGGGAGGCAGTTCAACCGTCAACAGCGCCGTCTGTTTCTCTACAGTCGACATCTTCTACATCGTCTTCGAGCGGTTCTTCTAGTTCCGAGACTCAGCCACATCCGTCAGCATCTGTTCAGCCAGCTCCAGATGCGTCTACATCTTCGTCTGCTGCCGCTCCGTCGCCGCCGTCTATGGCTCTTCCTACCCTTATCCCGCTCTACGACCCGAGCATCATGCAGCCCACACATGCACCTGGGGCAACGCCCTACTACGCGCCGTACAACAACTACTTCCGTGCACCCGGCGCGCGTCCTCTGTTCCCAAGCCAGATGACTACCCCGGCGCGTGGAGGCCAAACACGCAGGGCCCCGCGGACGCCACTGTCGCAGCTTCCGCCGACTCTGACAGATGAGGAGCTTGCGCGGCTCGATAGGCTCACGAGGGATGCGATTGACGAGCGGCTGCGCGTATTGGAGGGCGTGTCGGGTGCGATCTATCGCTGTATGGAGGAGCTGACGAGGGTGCGGAGTGTGTTGCCTGCGTCTTCGTCTTCGTCTGGGACTGGACGTGCGGCGGAGGCATCGACTTCGACTTCGACTGCGGCATCGGGCTCGGGGTTTGCGGCGAGTGAAGGAGAGGAGGGCTCTGGATCGTCGGAGGAGGGCGAGCTTGTGGATGCCCCGCCGCGAGAAGGGTCTGGTTCGACGGCGGCGGTCGAGGTTGGTCAGTAGGTGTTTTGTATCAAGCACGCGAGCACTCGAGGTCTCGGTTTCGGATATCGGTGGAATATATATTGTATAGTACCCATCTTTCGTGTGTTTCTTGGCGTGTCGAGGAGCCCTTGTGAAACACCATATTGGCCACGTGCGTGGCTGGCGTCCCTCTTTCGTGAGCTTCTCACGGTTGATCCTAGGCCTGAACGTTTGAACCACCAACTCAGTTCGATAGGTGGGTGCCCATGCTTGACGTGACTCTCGATCCACTGAAAAGTGCCATCGTTCGGCATACCATCAGGCCTCCACGACGTTCCGGGGAGTATGCGAGCTCATCTGGAATCAACATGTCGCGTCTTCCGGGGTTCCTGGCAATACCGGATGCGTCGCGAGCTCCCACTGAACCTCAGCAATCCAGAATTACGCAGAGGACCCAGTTCTCGCACCGCGTGCATCCACGTTGATTCTTCACAGCACTCACACCGTGGCACTAGCGCTATTATCCACACGTTGGACCCGGCGAAACTTACGCCGCAGGATCATCTCACACCCGCATCGTACGTGACAGCGACAAGTAGTACACGAGTCTATATCAAAAAGACTCGTGATGACAGCCCGAGGGTTCTGTTCATGTACAACCCCAAGGGACAGGATCCACGCCAGTTTCATAACCAACAAATTGGCGGGTTCCTGTACTACCACCAGCCCCAAGCTCGTGCTCCTCCCCTCGTAGGCGAGCTGCGCTTCCGTATTACCCCTTCAAGCGATCCTGTCACATTTTCTTCCGGAGATGACTTGAAGACAAGACGCGGGGTTCCTTGGTGCATAACCCTTCCCGCCCTTGCTTACAACAAGTCTTTCTTGCCTATCAGACATCTTCTCACCACCGTTGATGGGATGGTACCTCAGCATGTGATGGACTTTGCGCGGAAACACCATCACAAAGTCTGTGCTGGTGATGTCATAGGCTCACGGTACCTGTACGCCTTCGGTCAACCATTCGACCTACCTCTTGATCGTAACGGGCACACATTCACCTTTATCGGCAAGGAGGGCCTAGCCCGCGCAAGAATCTGGCACATGTCAAGTTTCAAGTCGCGAATACTTTCTGAGGCTTGTCAGAGCTATCATTTCCCTCTTGCAGGTCAGTGGCCATTCCACTCCTTCCGTACAGTACTGAGCGCAGGCGATCGACTCCTGAGCTGACATGTTAACTTCGACAGGTACCATCCTTTGCTGTTTCGAGCCATCGTCGCTACCAGAACATGCCGGCAAGCGTGTTGCAATTGTGCGCGTTTTGCGGTCCCTTGAGTGGGACCCAGTTCGGGCCAATCCCTCGTATACCGGACCGCAAATGCCGCGGGAGCTATACCCTCGAGAAGGCCAACTATTGTTACGGATGTCGCTGAAGGAGAAGCCGCGGATATGCGCGTATGATGTAGACAACGCGTCGGGGACGACGAACAGTGTTGGGCCGCTTGGTATACTCTTCGACAACGCGATCGAGTATGGCGTCCCGGGAGACTCTTGACGCGGTACAGTTGCCATCGTCTTTGTCAGCGTGGACATTCTGTGTAACTGACTTGTGATCCTGAGTAGACAGGACTGCCGGGAAGTTGTCATAGTGACTCCGGCTCCCAGTCCGAGCTGTGTCTGTTCTGTTCCCTTCCTTTTCTGTCGTTGTGCTGTATAATCTGAGCATCATTCAGCAAGACCGTCTTTCTGTGTGACATGGCGCCGGCGCAAGCGTGCTGCGTGCTCTCCCATCATCCCTGCCCGATAGAAGAGAAATAGCTCATGATCGCCTCGCGATGAGCTCACGAAGTACATCATATAGACCCATGTTCTACTCGCAAATCATTATTCACATTCCGGTGCGGATGTCTTCGCTTCTACCTCTTGAATTCTGAATGAAGATCTCATACCAGACACTCGGATTCACCAGGGGATTATCTCTCCCTCGAAATTCAAGAACTTCCCTGAGTCGCTGGGCTGAAGCGCAAGGACAGTCTTCACGACGCCCGAGACCGAGACCGAGACGGGGTACATCGCGTTCTCCCCACCCATATCTGCACATCGGCATCAGCACACCAGCGTAAGGCATCGCGCAACTGAACGAGGGAGGCCAACAGGGAGTAACCACTTGCCTGTCTGAACCCATCCCGGACAGATGGCGATCGCGACGATGTCTGGCTTTTCCTTCGCCTCCTTGTAAGTCTGCGTGCGTCGCGTCAGCTTCACGATCCATTCGAATTCATCTCGACAAACGCACCAGCATGTTCAGTCCCGCCTTCGAGATTGCGTACGACGCGGCGACTCCGGCGCGTACACCCTGGTCTGCGCCGATGCCGCCGAACGTGCTCGACACGTTCACGACCGTCTTCTTTGCGCTCTTCTCGACGGCGCCGATGAACGCCTGCGTGACATACGCGGTCCCCGCGACGTTCGTCGCGAACGCCTCCTGCATGACCTCGACGTCCATCGTGAACGCCGTGTCTAACCCCCCAGGTAGCTTCCAACGATGGCCGATCAGTGTCACATGCGCGCGAGAGGCAGGTTCAACCACATACGATTCCAGCGTTGTTGACGAGGTAGTCAATGCCCCTTCCACCCAGGATTCTAGCGACATCCTCCGCGGCCTGGTGGACCGACTCCTTGCTCGTGACATCGAGCGCGACGACATGCAGTTTCCCTCCCGAGACGTGCTCGACGAGCTCTTGAAGCTCCGTGGCCTTCGTCGGGCTCCTGCATGCCGCTATGACGGTGTTGGAGGGCGTCTGCAGGAGCTGCTTCACCATCTCCAGACCGATACCCCGGTTCGCCCTGTGCAGTGCCCGAGGCCGGTGAGTATTTGACCGAGTCCGGAGTCCTATCCAGAGAAGAGCGAGGGTCCGAGACGTACCCGGTGATGAGCCACACGTATTCCTGCGTCATCCCTGCCAGTGGTGTCGTTGTCGTTATCGCGACCGTCGAATTGAGCAGGTTGATGATGAGCGAGTCCGGTTTGATACAGAGATGTCCGGCTTCGTATAAGTACGGATGGGTGACGCCTCAATCTCGGACTCGGGCTGCACGTAATGCGATGATATCTGTGGGTACGCGAGGGCCTGCTGTGAGTCAACTACCCTAGTATTGGACTCAAGAACACTGATCCGCGGGCCCGAAGCACGCATCCCAAGACTCGAGAGTCCTGACGGGCGGTCCCGTATGCGACTCACGCACTCGCATCTGCGCTGATTCTGAACTGCGGCGTACGGCATGGCGTCTAAGAACACTTCTTCAGGCTTAGTAGTACGAGGGGCAGTCAACGCAGGAACACGAGAACGCGATGCGGCCTGGCACTGTGCGAAGAAAGAGATCCGAGCATAAAAATCATTGTCTATGGCTTCCTACCAGACTAGCCAGCACACCGGCTATACAAGCCCAACGCAACACTGTTAAGGAACCACCGTACTTTGGCTTACCGAGGATACCTGCGCTCCCTCCACAAAATCAGTCGTTGATGCGATGATCACGCACCGAGTCAAGCTGGCGTGGAAGGAGCAACTGAAACGGAGTCAGCCCGCAGAACCGATAGAGGGACATTCTCACCAATATGAGGAAAAAAACTGGTGCGCATGCCAGAGCACATACGAGTCAGCGGTATACATACAGAACTCGGCTGCGTATACATGTCGAGGATTGATCGCTGTCGGGCACGTGCATCCCTAGTTCTGACTCTTGTCTCGTTCCAATCCACTCCGGGGGGATACTGTACACTTCAGCGATTATAGACAGCAGACGGCCAACTACCACGGATACTGCTCGCCCTTGGTGTTGAGGAACTTGCCCGAATCCTCCGGCTTGAGCGCCCCGACGGTCTTGAGGATTCCAGTGACGCCAACGGAGACTGGATGGTCTGCGTTCTTCCCACCAAGGTCTGAAATTCGCGTATGTGTCAGCATATGTGCAGGTTCGAAGAAGGCGAAGGAGACGCGGACGTACCTGTCTGGAGCCACCCCGGGCACATACTGATGGTCGTGATGTCCGACCTTTCCTTCGCCATCTTATATGTCTGCAATGCCGCGACGATGCCAAGTCAGCCAAAACCCACTGTATGTGACTCGGAGACTCGATGCCCTCACCAGCATGTTCAGACCGGCCTTCGCGATCCCATAGGACGCATGCGGGGCGCCGACATCTGAGCTGATGCTGCCCATCAGGCTCGAGATGTTCACGATCGTCTTCTTCCGACCCTTCTCGAGGAACGGGAGGAAGGAGCGCGTTTGCGACGAGCGCGGGCCCGATGACGTTCGTCGTGAATACCCGCTGCATGGTGTCTGCATCCAAGTCGAACGCGGTGTCGAGCCATCCCAAGTTCTGGCCCAGCACCAAACGTCCGAGTCAGCCGAGTTCACGTTGAATTTCCGCCCTAGGGGCGCATGGAAAATAGAAAGATTACGCACGACTCCGGCGTTGTTGATGAGGTAGTCGATTCCGAGATCGCGCACGATCTTAGTGGCCTCGTCAGCACCACTCTGGATCGACGTCGGGTCGGTGACGTCCATCTGGACGATGTGCAGTCTTTCTTTTGCGCTGTCGACCAGCGCACTGAGGGCGGGCGCACTTGAAGTCTGCGACGACGGTGTGGCTGGCAGGAGATTCGAGCAGCTGCTTTTTCATCTCAAAGCCGATGCCCCGACTAGCTCTGTAGAACACGCGTACGTGAGCACATGTCAGCATCTGAACGTCTTCGAAGCTTCAAGGATGTGCGACGGACCCTGTGATGAACCAGGAATATCCTTGGGTGGCCATGATGGTATGTCATTGAACGTATGCGTGAATTCGAAGCTCGAGGATGGTTTATATAGGGAAGGAGGTCGCGATAATATATTCCCACAGCGCGCCAAGAGGGGCTCGGGAAAGACGGTGGGTTGCCATGGTTTTGTATCTGAAAGCATATAGCGGATAGCGGAATTAGCGTGTCACTTGTATACAACTGAAGCCTGCCCAGTGTATAGCACATAGCAGACCGCGATGGGGATGAGTGAGTCAAGTCGAACCGTGGCGTCCAACGGTTTCGCACGATCATTTGGCGTTGAGTAGTCTCGATCACATTGGGATGCTGACTAAGCAGCGGGATTCTGCAGACGGGAGCTTGAGTGCTCTCAGTCTCAGTCTCTGTCCGCCGAGTGTCCGTGTTCTGTGTTCTCTTCCGTGCTCTCGCTGTTGTGCGATTTATGGCTACGACAATGGCGACAAGACAGGTCTCGCACCCATCAAGACGCACAAATCAGTCCGTCTCTTCCACCGCCTCCTCGTCCCGCAGCGAGCGCGGTGCGTCCACTCGTCCACAAGCAAGCGTGAGTACTTTCTTTCTTATCCTTCTTCTTTGGCGGACGCATGGGCATGGCGGGCTGAGCGGTGGATGGAATGTGCTCGCACCGGAGGCTATGGCGAACGGAGGGGGAATACGGCACACGCCCGGACTGGCAGTCGGTCAGAGGTGTTCGATTGGTCTCTTGCGTTCAAAACCCCGAGTTGTGGTCTGAACGATATCCACCCATACTACGGACACACAAGACACCTGGAACTTTTGGGGGGCACCACTCGGTATCGAGAAGGGATGCGGACGCGTCGGATTTCACTATCCTCCCAATCCGATCTCTTCATCATCTCCCCTCCGCGCTCTTCCACCATACCACCCTCTCATCACGCAACCAACACTCCCGCCCAGTGGCGACATGGGCTGTATCTGCAACTGCTCATCACTGTGTCCGTCGCGACGCCGTGTCCTCCCGAGGTCCATCCGCAGTTCCTCCTTCATGGTTGTTTATAAGCCACGGAGGTCGATCAGACAGTCCGTGCTCAGTCTCAGAATTCGCACTACGGACATGCAAGGAACATGGTATCATCGTCGAATGTGCAAATCACTCGGCCCCATGAAGGCAGACGCATCGGACTTCCCCATCCTCTCAATTCGACGTCTCCCTCCGCGCCCTTCTACGCCTTTCCGTCTCTCGCCACACAGCCAACACTCCCGCACAGTGGCCACATAGATTGTATCCCCCACCCGCCACTGCCTGTCGCGCATCAGTTCTGAGCTCTCGGCCCTCCACGTACTCATTGAGACGCGCATCCTAATGTTGGCCTCCCTACACGCCACTTGTATGGCTTATGCGTAACTCGCGTTGAGCTTGGCCAACGGTGTCCTGACTGTGGGGTAGTGGGACTGTCGGATTACACCTACCGCGTTGCCCTGTCCTCCCGAGCTGCATCTGCAGCTTCTCCGTGATTGCCCATACGTCCTGCCCCTGCTCTACTTATTCCTGCGCGAACAGGATGAGGCTTTTTCCATCCCTTCTGCTTCATCTTTCGTCTCGAACTAAACATGAACTGATCATCGTTCGTCTCGGCAGCCCGCCGTTGAATCCGCTGTTACAAGACTTCTGGTGTCCATTAAGGTCCTTCTGGAGTCCCTCACGCAATGGAGCAAGCAGGTCGTCGACGAGAACCATGTTAGTGACGTGTACGTTCGTTTGGGGAATGACTTCAACGCGGCAGTGGCTGCCTTTGGAGCGTTTGGGATCGACATGAGGTACGTCCTCGCCTCTTCCGCCCCTGCTCCTCGTGTCGTGTACAAAACCACCTTTCCAGCGAGCTCTCCAACGTACCCGAAGACCTTCGCTCTGTCCTGGAGGCCTGCCTCTCCGAGGACGCCACACCCGAAAACCTCGAGATCTTCCTCCCCGAAGTACGCAAGATTATCACCAATTTGCTCCAGGGCCTTCGCGGCAAGCAGTCCATCTATCGCCGCATTGTCTCGGACCAGAAACGTTCGGACGGCGGCAGTGACCGCGACTCGCGTTCCTCTCGCGTCGACCGCGCGCGGGAGGACATTATTACCCGCCAGCCCTCCCGCGGGCCTACTCCTTCGAACGACATTCCACCACGGAGCAAGACACCCTCTTCGCGACGGAAGCCATCCAATTCCGAGAACGTGCTCGCACCACCCCCACCAGAACCCTTTGTCGGCGGATTCGCCGCACCTGGCACTGTTCCAGATCCAGATGCGGCCAAGCCTTCACGTTCATCCACACCTATTCAGGCGCGTCCTTCTTTAGGGCAGTCGAACAGCTTTCCCACTCCTCGTGCGTACTCTACATCCTCTGCTGATCCCAACTTTCCCCGCGACCCGCGAAATCAGCCGAACGGCGTCGGGACACCACCCCCCGATCAACCATTGCCTCCTCCTCCATCCTCGCAGCCACCAGTCCCTAGCCATGTGAAGCGTTTCTCCCTCGTCGATGCCCCTGTCCCTCCCCCACCCGCTGTCATTGTCAACGACGGCGCCGCGCCCTCACCGTCTCCTGAAGGACCCGGAACACCGAACAGCCCTCCGGTCGAGAACGTGCCGCTTGAGCAAGCTCCGCCCGCTGTGC
This sequence comes from Lentinus tigrinus ALCF2SS1-7, assembly GCF_003813185.1. Classification (NCBI taxonomy): domain Eukaryota; kingdom Fungi; phylum Basidiomycota; class Agaricomycetes; order Polyporales; family Polyporaceae; genus Lentinus; species Lentinus tigrinus. The sequence goes on from NW_027137925.1 coordinate 553,372, forward strand.
AAAACTCGCTCGCGGCGCTGAAGAAGGCGGAGGCGCTCGAGCGGCGCGCGTCGAAGCGGTTCTCGACGTACAACATCTCGAAGATGACCGGCGGTACTGTGCGCGACCGGTCAGGCCAGGGCGGCGGGAATCGACGATCGTTGCTCGCCGCGAATGGCGCGCTCACGCCGGGAGACCTCGCTGCGCTCGCGGAGGACAGCGATACGGCGAGCCCGAGGAAGAAGGGCACGCGCTCGCAGCGCAACCGCGGGCCTTCGCCGATCCACGAGGGCGAAGAGCCTCCACCGGTGCCGCCGCTGCCCTCCAAGTCTCCGTCTCCGCAACCTGGTGCCACCCCAGCAGAAGCACCAGAGAAGCCGCCTGAACGCAGTAGCCCCGAAGTTCGTGTGTCGGCAGCCGAGTCCGAGAGCCCGAGCGAACCTGGGAAGCCGTTCCCGGTGTTCTTGCAGGTCGGCCGGGAGGTGAAGAAGGTCGTGATCGAGCCTGGACTGTCGCTGTCGAGTCTGCGGATGCTGTTCGTGGACAGGTTCGCGTACAGTCCTGGGCAGGACAACTTCCCCGCGATCTACATTCGCGACCCGTCGAGCGGCGTGCAGTATGAGCTCGAGGACGTTGATGAGGTCAAGGAGAAGGTCCTGCTATCGCTGAATATCGAACGTAAGTCTTGCGCTGGGCTTCAGGAAACATTGCTGACGCTGTCGCAGCCCTCGACCAGATCAAGCAGCACATCGACTCGCAGATCTCGTCGCTGCAGCAGGATATCAAGGACTTGCGCACGGCGGTGGTCAGCAACCGGCGAACGTCGACGATCCTTACCCAGCCCATGGCGGAGAGCACGCCGGTAGCGCCTCGACCGTCAGAACAGCGGTTCCGCGACGCCGCGCGGCGGATATCGAAGCTGCTTCCTGACCAGGGCACGCCGACGCGCGGTCGCTCGCAGAGCCCGACGCCTGCCCCGCCGGAGCCGCTGCAAATGCAGATGACCGGTACGACACTCCTGCCACAGATGACGGGCGCGTCGATGGTCTCCGAGTACACGACGCGGGTCGTCTCGGACTTGAAGACGCAGTTCGACGAGGTACAGAACCTGCGGCGCGACCTGGGCATCATGCGGCAGCTGTACACGGAGTTCATGAAGCAGACAAAGGAGTCGCTCGGGACGCTGCGGGCGCAGACGCAGACGGTGCGGCAGCTGTCGACGGCCAAGGTCGGCGGCGCGCGGGCGTACATCGACACGGGCAAGACGAAGCTGGACACGCGCTCGTCGAACGTGCTGACGCGGATGGAGGAGCTGCAGGATACGGTGGAGAACATCAAGGACGACGTGCTGAAGCGGAACGTGTCGCCCAAGGCGTTCTTGCTCAAGCAGGTCAAGGGCGATATCGACGCGGTCGCGGCGGAGCTAGAGAGCCTCAAGGACCATATCCAGACCATCAAGCCGATGTGGAAGAAGACGTGGGAGGAGGAGCTGCAGAATATCGTTGAGGAGCAGCAGTTCCTCCAGCACCAGGAGGAGTTCCTCGAGGACTTGTTCGAGGACCACAAGGCCGTCATCGAAGTGTTCGGGCACGTCGAGAAGGTCATCTCGCTACGCGGGTCCTCGAGCAAGCGCAGGGCGCCGACGTTCAAGCCAGCGCCGATTGACGAGGCCCACGGCGGGATCAGCACGGTGATGATGGAGATCAGGAGCGCGGCGATCGACCCGGAGCGAAGGTTGAAGGCAATAGCGGCGAACGAGAAGAGCAGGGAGAAGGAGCTCGCCAGTCGGTCGGACGAGTTCCAGACAGAGCTCTCGGGCTTCGTCGCTGGCAAGAAGCTGCGCATGACGGGCGGGGCGGAGGAGGCGGAGCGCATGCGGCAGCGGAGGAACGAGCTTACGCTCAAGGCGATGTTCAACGCAAGCGGGACGGGGTCGCCCTCGCTGGGGACGGGGTCTGCACTCCCGTCCCCCGTTGCGCCGCAGTCTCCTGCTATTTCTGCGGCACCGGTTCCTGCAGATGAAGATGCGTCGGCAGCCGATGCGGCCTCGGAAGCTCAGGCTGCGTCGTGAACTGTGTCCGCTATCCAGCTCTCACATTGACAACGATACCCCCCTTCAAATTCCGTTTATCACCACATCATGACCACTACCGCTGCGAGATGCCTTCCCGGGTTGGACAGCGCATGTACCGTCTTCGTCGCTCATTGCATCCTTCCGCTGTAGTCCTTATTCAATGTCGCACATTCGTTCTCGCATTCAGCTTGCCCTGTAGACTACTGTCGCGCTCATCTACTGTTAATTGTAATCCATATTGCTCCCACTGGCTGCGGCTGCGGATAACGCAATGTTTCCGGCTTTGCGTAACCTTAAAGGTCCTCATCCCAATGCAAATGCCGCCACACCTCGTCAAGCTATGTTGATGTCAGGCGACCTGTTGCCTGCGTATGTACTGTGTATACTCATGGATTCACTGTCGTCGTGAGTCTATGATCCGTACGAACTTGGCGGCGCGCGCCGTGGGAAGTTCACGTTCCCGTGACCGACGCGTAGCGAGATGCATGCTGCAGCAAGTCGACTTGACTCTCGACCACCAACCACCATCCCTCCTCCGGATACCCTTTTACTTCTTCCTTCTCTGCGTTTGAGATTGTTCTGTTGTTGCCCTAGTATCGTTATACGCTATCTTCGCGCTTTCTACTTGGACTGGATTCGTTCGACTTGGGTCGGTTTACGCTCAATAGACAGCCGCAGACTCAAACCACCTTCGTATGTCTCTCATTACTGCGTCTTCTACCACACAACGTGACCTCTAATTCTCCACGCCTGCCTACAGCTACGACCAGAATACCTGGAGATGGAAGGAGATGTCGAGGGCATTCAGTGCACCGAACGCGCGCCGAGTCGCGCTGGCCACCGTCCGAGTCGCCCTCCAATGAAGCGATCGAATGCATGCTACAACGCCTTTCCTGATCTCCCTCCCATCCGAAACTCCCCCACACCGCCGCTTGATACCTCCAGTAGCACGGACAGTGGGAGCAGTAGCTCCAGCGGGAGCGACTCCGACGACGAGTTCAAAGTTGACCTCACGCCACTCTGTCCCCCGTCGCCGCCCTCCCCCACTTCTCCTTGCAGTGAGTCCTCGTCCGATTCCCTCTTCTCCCCGCTCGACCAGGAAGACTGGGAGCGTTTCCACGATGGCTTCGCGCCTCCCGCCATTCACGGACCACATTCCGCTTGCTGGCCGTCTACGCCACCGCCGCGTCTCGAATTCCCTCGTATACTGCGCAGTTACGCCCATTACGGGTGGTCGAACAACGCTCTGTATGAGATGAAGGCTGCGCTCTGGTACCGAAGACAGTGGGCCTGGTGGCATTATGAGGAGCACTGTCGGTACTTGGCAGGTATCCGCACCGACGCTACCGATGATGGGATCCCTGCCACTATCTTCTACCCGCCACCGCCTGCCTTGCTGCCCTCGCGTCGCATGCCATGGATGAGCGCGAATGGTCTCCCGCTCCCGACCGCGCAGCGTATCCGCGCGCAACCCCAGCCAGCAGCGGATGCAGCGTGGAAGGCGAACTGCGAGTACTTCAAGCCTATCTATCCTCGCTTCGGCGACATCGCTGACCTGCGTGACCCGTCATGTGAGGAGGCGGATCGAAGGTACTACGCTGTTCCCGCGTTCAAGCTTCAGCAGTTCGTCTACGTCAGCGAGATGGATGCGCTGCGCGGGCGACCTCGCAGGGCTGCGAACTTAGTGCCTCCCAGCCCGCTCGCTCGTTGCTGGACTCCGGACTCGCCTGCGTCCGTGTATAGTCAGGACGGTGCCGCTGTTGCATCTCCGCTCACAGAAATGGCGGTAACTTTTCCCGGTGGCCTGGATCCCTCGAGTGCCCTTCATCCGATCATGACCGAGTGGAGGTTCCGTTGGGGGATGATTAATCGCCTCTTCCCGTCCCCTCCACCTCCGCCTCTTCACGCGCATCCCTATCTGCCTCATTGGTTCCCGCCGTCACCTGTTGCGCCGCCACCGCGTCCGGGTACTCCGCTTCCCGACGAGCTTTCTCCGACGCACACCATGGATGTTGTCTCCGCCACTGAACTCTCGGTGCATGGGGACGAAGATCCTGTCGTGGACACGACCATTGTCTCAGTCGCCCCCGCACCACTGTCTGAGGATACCTCCTACACTGAGATCTCTGTTCACCTCTCTGCACCTCTCCCCGTCCAGTGTCCTGTGGACGTTCCTGCCCGTCCCCCCACCCCGTCTGTTCGACGCGGATCCGAGTCAATTGCGCAGGGCACATCTGTTGACCCCGAACCTGTTGTTCGACTTCCCTCTCCGTCCCCTTCGCGTGCGACGGTGCCGATGGTCTCTCCGCTCGCGGTCTCGAGCAACAGTCGACCGACGGTTTCGACGCTCGCGCAGGAGCTGGAACGCGCTGTTACGGACTCGGAGGAATCGTCGTCTGTTCGCTGCAGCGTCCAGCTTCCCCCCTCGCGTCCCGAGTCTCCGCGATTCTGTTTCATCGCATACGACACCGAGGACCTGTTCGCGGACGAGTACGCGGTCGAAGCTGAGGAGGATTATGGTAATCCCGGGCAAGGCCTGCATGGGTAGCAGCCCTGCATGCGTGTACTCGTAATGTATAGTTCTTGTACAGCAGCGGTCCGTGACCTTTGTATGTACATAGTAGCGTGTAGTGTAGCCCGACGACCTAGTAGTAGCTCAGTGTATCATAGTACTTCGTGACTCTCTGAGGTGTAGAGACAACACTCGGCGTGTTTGACTTTGCCCTGTGAGGAGAGCTAATTGTCTAGCCACACGTTCTGATCTTGATGGTGCATTGTCACCACATGGTGAGATGGCCGAGCGGTCTAAGGCGCCAGACTAAGGATCTGGTCCGAAAGGGCGTGGGTTCGAATCCCACTCTCATCACTTCTTTTTTGCCAATATCTAGATTCAAGGAACGGGGATATCGGGAACATGAGGTTTCCATCCCAGCCGGCTGCGGTCAGTGACTGTGGCCGGTGGTGATATCTGAGTGACCGCGGTCGATCACGTGGTGTAAAAAAAGTGACTGCAGTCACTTCAGTTAATCTTGCCATCAGCAAAATCTCTTAGAGCGCGCAAGCGCATGCAATGAAGGCAATTCAAATGCAATCACAAGGATCCATGGAATCTCTGGGTGAGGGATTGGAAGCGCGTGCGCTGACCTTCCCCCCATATTCCAATGTGCAGACGATTTCTCAACGTAGTTTGTAAGGAAATACAATCTCAACAGAATCTGGTAGAATCTGAGTGGAGGTGCGGAAGGTGCAAAGAACGCATGCATATGCAATCTAAGAGAAATTGCGAGGGACCACTTGGAATCTCTTACAATGTGTAAGTCGCCGAGCGCATTGGTGCTGCGACAAGTGGGCGCTGATGGAATGATTAGGAAACGCGCCTGAAATGCAGGCATGGTTATTCGGAACGTTCTCAAACAATACACTGTACATAAGGAGCTAGAATTACAGATCTATGAGTCGGAGGTCACGGTAGCGGCATTGGCTAGCTGCTGGAGGATCACGTTGGCCTGGTCTTGTCCACCAGCGGTGGCCATCAAAGAAGGCCTGGGCGAAGGAGCACCATAGACATACCTGTACAAAGTCAGTGTCCCTAGAACGTGGAGGAATTCATAGAATGACTCACCAGTTCCAGAATGCAAGGATTTCTAGGGCATTGCAGGGGTAGGGGTGAGGGTGGAGGGTTGAAGGGTAGGGTGGCTGAGGGGTAGGGGTAGAGGCTGGACAACCCTCCCCACCCTTACTGGTACCCTGGAGGGTTATCTATACTTACTTGGTGTGAAGTAGGCCATTTCTGGCAGGGACGATCGATGAGGAAATGGGGGATCTCTTACTTTGTCTGCGACGCTGAGACGTCATTGTGCGATAAGGGTAGAACACACAGGATTACCCACTGAGTGAGTGGTCCAGTGCGTGGTCATGGCTTGCCAAGTTTTGCTTGGGACCTATGTTTTTGGGAATACTTAGGCATGTTGCAGTATGGTAGCAATAGCAGACATTGATGCGATAACTTTCTAATCACACATAAGGATGGGACTGGAATGAATCATATTATTGAAATCAACGGAAATGATAAACATTCTATGACGATACACGCGGGCGAGATGCGAGGGAAACTGGTATGATACATGTCCAAATGCTAACGTTCCTGCTCAGAGTTGGTCCTTGATTTCTTCCAAAGCAAGAACGCGTATGCCGTGCGCGGCCATCACACCCATCAGACTACGACAGGTAGGGCACTGGAACCACTGGTTTGGGGCAATGGGACCGTGATTGGCCTCCTGCGTGCCCCACCACTCATCCGCGCATCGGTTGCAGACGGCGTGCGAGCAGGGATAGCTAGAAATCATTCGTTAGATCATTAGACTGTCAGTACAGCGAGAACTTACACGTGCACGATCATTCGCTCCCCGAGACAGATGGGACATTCCATCTCGCGCCGCACACCTTGCAGAGTCCTTCGAACTCCATCTTGCATGAATAAGTAATTGAGCGATTGACAGAAGTGTGCAGAGAAGGCTCATCGCTTACCTGCTGTTGATGGAGACGCTGAGGAGATTGGTCAGTAACCTAGCGAATACAATGAAGTGAAAGACCACTCACATTGACTTCCGCGGTGGTCTCGCGCGTCTTCTGGTCGAGCTGCCGCTGTGCAGTGCGGAGCTCATCCTGTCGCTTCTCGTACTCGGCTTCGCGCTCAAACATGCGAGCTTGGAGGACCGAGTAGTCGGCTTGTGTGCGGAGGGCAGTCGCGTGGCTCTCGTCGATCATGCGTCCCATGCGCTCAACCCGGTGGAACATGTCGTCGAGAAGGACGCTAGTGTCGGAGTGAGCCTTGCGCGACTCCTCCAGCTGAGCTTGCGTCTCTGCGTGAGCCTTCAGGCTGTCTTCGAGGCGACGACACGCCTGTGCGTTCTCGGTCTCCCGCTTGGACGCTGCGTCCTGCAGTGCGGGGATCTTACGGTTGGCGTCAGCGAGTTCCATAGTGAGGGAGTGCTTCTCCTGCTGATGCAAAGCACGATCCTCTCGGTGGGTCTGTTCCTGCTTCTCCAAGGTCTCAGCCATGAAAGTCTGGTCGTGCGTCAACATATCCTCAATACACCAACAAGACCAGTGTAAAGCGGACGTGGACGGTGCTGCAGTGCCCTGGAGAAGTTTGCGGAGTTCGGGATCCTTACTGAGCTTAGCAGTTTGGTGAGATGACCGCAGCACAGAGAACCACCCACCTTTTTACCAGGAACTTACCTCCTCGGGGGTGTAGCAATTCACAATGTCAGCGTACGTCTCGCTGCAAGTGGGGACGGGCGATGGGGATTGGGGTATGCGGCTCGAGGGCGCTGCCTTGACATTGCATTAGTACGATGTACAATATTACTCTACGCCATGTAATACAGATCTAGATTCAAGGAACGGGAATATCACAAAAATTGGGGTCGGAATTTTTGCCTGAAAACTGGCACATTGGTGGGTATAGCATACAGGAGTATGTGTGCCAAGTATGAGCTAAAACGGCGGAGCCGTTTTTGCGCTATGTGGACAAGAAGGGGGTAATGCTGTAGGAGGCTATTGCAAGCCATAGTGGCATTCCTCTGGCTGGCACAAGGGCTAAAAGCATAGATAGGATATAGACAGTGATGTGTAACAAGTTTCGTGGGAATCGGACAGAAACTGCAGCCTGGGCAGGGCTATGAGCGCTGGGAGGGAGGAGGAGCACCAGGGTCAGAATTTTTTTGAGC